>NW_021604630.1:292091-293998 GCF_004785775.1 Grammomys surdaster
TCTCCCTCTCCCTCTCCCTCTCCCTCTCTCTCTCTCTCTCTCTCTCTCTCTCTCTCTCTCTCACACACACACACACACACACACACACACACACACACATGAGATACACATATAAAAATGTTCAACATCACAATTTATCAGGAGGTTGAAAATTTAAAGCGCTGGACATCTATAGGAATGGCTCAACGGCAACCCCTGTTAACACCAAATGCTAACAAGGCCATAGAGCAACAGGTACTCTCATCCATTGCTGGTGGAATCACTAATGGCCAAGCACCCTTCTTACCTTACAAAACTAAACACGGTCTTTACCATATGACCCAGCAACTATACTTCTTGGTGTTTAATCACATTAATTGGAATTTTATGTCCTCACAAAACTGTGTACATAAATTCCTATTTACAGTCAGCTAAACAGAAGCAAGCAAGATGCCTTTTAGTAGGTAACTGGATAAAACAACGGAAGTAAACAGGCAACAAGGGATGACTTATCACAAAAAGAAATGAACTATCTATCCATGGAAAGATGTAGAAGAATGTTGAATGCCCACAGGTAAGTGGGAGAAGCTGCTCAGAAGGCGTCATACACTGAATGGTTCCAACTCTGTGATGTTCTCACAAGACAAGACTATGAAGACAGCAACATAGTGGGAGGGAGGATAGCAGTGCGAAGGCCTTTTAGGTTTGCAGAACTATTCTGCAGATGTCAAAATGGTGGAATCATGTCCTTCGACATTTCTGGAATCCAGAAGGATGTATAAAAGCAATAATAAGTCCAGGAGAAGAGTATGCTCTTGGGGTGATGATGTGTCAACAAAAGTCCACTACCAACATATGAGGCACTGTGCTTTCCAGAACACTGTCTTGAAAAAAAAAAAAAAAGAGAGAGAGAGAGAGACCCAAGCACGGGTGAGACTTATGTGATTTAGATTCTGTTCTCTTCTTCCCTCTCTACACCCGTGGCTGAGTCCCAACCATTTTTTGTACTTCACTATTGATGTCCATTTTCCTATTTCCCTTTTCAAAATCTGTCCATATGTTAGGAATCTCTGTTTCCTGTAATGTTCCCACTAGCAACCAGTTTCCAGTGAAAATACACTTCCTTTTCTGGTTCCCAGTAACCTTTAACTTTTTGGTCAGTCGGGTTTCCACCAGCCACTGGCTGGACTCTACTTAAATGGATCTGTCCTTTGTCTGTTACCACATGGCTTCAGTATGAGTTTTCCAGGATCTCCTAGCAGGTATCATCCAGAGAATTTATAATGATGGCCCACACGGAATCTAATTAAAAACAGATGGGTATTCTTTGAAACACTTTCTTATCAACTAACAATACCCAGCTGCTTTGCTAAAACAATCCCATACAAGATAGAGGCTATCTCTCCTGATTTCTATTTGCACATAAGAAGCAAAACCAAACCAAACCAGGGGTCAGAGATATTACTGTGCTGTTAATTATGAAGGTCATACTGCAAAAAAGAGGTAAGCCCACCTCCATATGCTCCTACAGGCTATCCAGTCCCGTCTGCAGCAGCAATGCATGTATAAATAAGGCCAAGCTGATTCACTTCCTGCTGTTTCCTCTCCCCTCCTTTTCTGTCAAGCAACTCAAGTTTAAATATGGTTTTTTAGAGAATTATTTTTTAAATTTATTTTATGTATATGAGTACACTGTAGCTGTCTTCAGACACACCAGAAGAGGGCATCAGATTCCATTACAGATGGTTGTGAGCCACCATGTGGTTGCTGGGAATTGAACTCATGATTTTTGGAAGAACAGTGAGTGCACTTAACTGCTGAGCCCTCTCTCCAACCCCTTCCTTCCTTCCTTCCTTCCTTCCTTCGTTCCTTGCTTCCTTCCTTCCTTCTTTCCTCCCTCCCTTCCTCCCTCTCTCTACCCATCTCCC
>NW_021604630.1:294098-297946 GCF_004785775.1 Grammomys surdaster
CTCCCTCCCTCCGTTCCTCCCTCCCTCCCTCCCTCCCTCCCCTCTCTTTCTTTCTCTCTTTCTTTCTTTCTTTCTTTCTTTCTTTCTTTCTTTCTTTCTTTCTTTCTTTCTTTCTTTCTTCCAGAGGCCTAGTGACTTAGACTAATTTCCCTGGCATCACACAAATCATGGTAACTTTTATGTGTATCAAGGGATATTTGGAAGTGATTGAGAGCAACAAGGAAGGATTTGGGAAGGATTTGAAAAATCCATTATTAATTTTGTGTGAAGAGACTCCAAAACTTGTAAAAACTTGTTCCTGGGTCAGAGGTGACAATGGTGTCCTAAGCTGTTCAGAAGGTGAAAAGCAGAAGTTTGTGTTGGCAGCCATCTTTAGACCCCCATAAAGGAAAACGTTTTTTGATTGGTGCGAAGACCGCTTGACTTGTCAATTTAATTGTTTTTCTAGAAATTTGAGACAATGAAAACACGCTGGCCTTCATTCATATATTATTTCTGGGTTTATTTGCTAATAAATGTACTGTGATTTCCAGACTATTCAACCTTTGACATCCAGCATTCTGCCTTCATAAGACACATGCAACATTGAAGGATATTTTATTTATTCAGTAAAACATCAGAGAGAAATGCCACCACTGTCTACAGCTCAGCTGAAGTGACTGCCACCGCATGTTGCTCCTTTTGTCTGATCATGGGGACCTTGGTGGTTGGTCCCAGAGGCTAACCTGCCTATCACGGTGGCTTTGGACTTCTCCTTGACAGGACTGTGAGGTTGTATGCATATTTATTTAGGTCAGTTTGTGACACAAGGCACCCTTGAAACCCAACATGAGATGTGCTTACAGAACACAGAATTCTTTCTTTCTCTGGAATGTTTGGCCTCTCTCTGACCTTTCAGGACTATTTCACACCTGTAAGTCACTATCATCTGGCCACAGGAAGCTGCTACTCAGCTTAGAAAGAAGATACTTATCTTGGCTGACACTGTTAGAGATTTCAGGTCAGGAGAGGTTGGCATGTAGGATTTAGTGGTCTGAGGAGAGAGGGCAAATCATGGTAAGAATAAGTAGTGCAGGAAACCACTCACCTCATGGCCAGGAATAAAAGAGGGACGAAGAGACTGGTATCCTATTATCACCTTTTCAGGCATTCTCCCAGTGACCTGATGATGCGCCATCAGGCCCCACCTTTTACCACATCCACCTCCTTTCAAGAACCACAAGCTGGGGACCAATACTAATACACAGGCCTTTGGGAAGTGTTCAAGATCCAAACAGTAGCAAGCACCATCTAGCTATGACATACTGGTTAAGTCTCATTGGCCTGTGGGAATCTGTTTCTCCACAGAGGTGCTCCTGGAGGTTCTGATATTTATCAAGCCTTCAAGCACATTGTACTGGAAGTAACACTTGGAAAACACTGGGATTAGATTATCTCCAAGATTTCTGCCTGTTCTAGCTTTCTGTGTTTCTATGGACACTATTTCAGTCCCTGACCCCCAAGAGTAATATTGGTACTAGGAAGGAAATGAGCAAAGGAATCTTGTTATGTTGGATACATGATGGTTATGTTCACATGTCCAGCATGAGTTGTAGGAGACTGGTTGGAAGAGTACTTCATAGACAGATAAGAGATGCTGTTGCTGGTTCCTTGAGGTCAGAAGTCAGAGGTCAGCTGTGACTTCGGAAGAATGCCTCTGGGAGCCAAGCTGGCCAGACACCTAGACTGATGGATGGTGGCGGTTTGAATATGCTTGGGCCAGGGAGTGGCACTATAAGGAGGTGTGGGCTTGTTGAAGTAGGTGGCCTTGTTGGGGGAACTGGGCATGGGCTTTCAGACCCTTGTCCTAGCTGCCTGGAAGCCAGTCTTCTGTTTGCCTTCCGACAAGATGCAGAACTCTCAGCATCTCCTGAGCCGTGCTGTGCTTCCCACCATGATGATACTGGACTGAACCTCAGGACGAGTAAACCAGCCCCAATTAAATGTTGTCCTTATAAGAGTTGCCTTGGTCATGGTGTCTGTTCACAGCAATGGAAACCCTAACTTAGACAATGGACTTAACTGAGTTTCCAGGTTTGTAACACTGGCCACGTGACCTCGCCCAGCACGGTTTGAGCCACAGTTTTTCCACTTACAAAGCTCATGTTTTTCTGTTCTTTTTATGAATGGGACAAATGATTGAGGATGGTTGTCAATGTACGTTGACAATGTGAATCCTTTTTGTCAGTTGCTAGGTTTATTGTTAGAATAAAGTAATAATAATGAGCTAGGGCTAGGGCACTGAAGAAAGGGGGGTGGCTGAGACTGAAGGAAGAGGGGCGGTTGAGACGCCAGGCAAGTCTTTCAAAGCTACAGGTCAACTGGCTGCTCCGAACTGCATTTTCTGGTCCATGCTTAATTAAGCTTGCAGCTTCGCTTAAAACCTAGCTGTCGGGGCAGTGGTGGTGCACACCTTTAATCCCAGCACTTGGGAGGCAGAGGCAGGAGGATTTCTGAGTTCGAGGCCAGCCTGGTCTACAGAGTGAGTTCCAGAACAGCCCGGGCTATAAAGAGAAACCCTGTCTTGAAAAACCAAAAAAATAAAAATAAAAATAAATAAAAATAAAAATAAAATAAAACCTACCTGTATTGGTTACTTCTCTGTGGCTGTGATAAGACACCATGACGAAGGCAACTTGTAGAAGGAAGAATTTATTTTGGTCTATGGTTTTAGAGGAATAAGTTCATAATGGTGGCACGGCAGCAGGCAACAGGCATGACAGGAGGAGAAGGAAGACACGTATTCAGCCATGAACAAGAAGCAGAGAGACGATAGATAGATAGATAGATAGATAGATAGATAGATAGATAGATGGGCAGGGCTATGAAAGTCCTAGTGACATTTTTCCCCTGGCAAGCCTGACCACCTCCCCAAACAGTGCCACCACCTGGGGACCAACTGTTCAAATACCTAAGCTGGTAGGATCATTTTTTTTATTTAAATCACTACATTAGCTAAGACTTTAATGAAATTAAATAATGAGATTATTAATAATGCAATGAAACATCAGGAAATGAATTACTGCATCAAAGTCTGGTTTAGAGTTTCTCGACCGACCTTCACGGCAGGGTGTACATCCAGGGTCTGACCTCATAATTTAGTGCTCACTTCCCGAATGGCGGTATACCCTTCCGATTGCAAAGGTCCTGACACTAGTTGACATTTTGTTCCTCAGGTTTCCCCAGGAAGTTCCATATGATGGGTCTGAGAAAGACAAGGAAGTTATCGTCCTCTCCTTGGGGGTCCTGGGCAGATATCAAACATTGCTAAAATCTGTTAAAATTGCCATGACCTTCATGAGCTGACTGAGTTGAGAGACACGTGAACACACAGAGAAGCTAGGAGCAGGTGGCTTGAGCTCTTTGACGGAGGAGCCACAGGACCCTGGAACACAGTGTGTTTATTTCATATAGTTGAACAGGGAAGTGGGGATATTGCATACAGCCGAGTAAAGAAGGCAGGATTTGTGGTGTACAGTTGGATCAAGGTGGCAGGTAAAGCTAATATTTGTAGAATATTTAGTCCAAAATAACATCTCAGGGTAGAAAGATGCCATGGATATACTCTGCAAACACTGTCAGTATTCACTCTTGGACCTCTGGGGAAGGCTTTGTCATTCCCACAGGGCTGAGGTATCAGAGTCCTTGACGGGGCTATTCCGTGTCAACTGCACACATTCGCTCGGGACTTTATTTGCTCAAAGCTTCCTCCACTCTCCATGTAAACTCATTGTTAGTGTTATGTTCTTTCTATTCTTTTTTCTCCTTTCTGCTGTGTGTGTGTGTGTGTGTGTGTGTGTGTGTGTGAG
>NW_021604630.1:298046-312417 GCF_004785775.1 Grammomys surdaster
GGAGTATGTGTATGTGGGAGTCATCCCCAATCACTCTTCCACAGTGTTCACTGAGACAAGTACTCTCATTTAAATCCAGAGCTCATCAATATGGTTAGTCTTATTACCTTGCTCCAGAGGCTAGAATTACAGTTGAACTAACTGGCCCATCCTGCATTTATGTCGGCTTCTGGGGATCAAGTGTCCCCAGTACAGAAAGAGAAGTCAGGTCCAGATAAGGGATTTCAAGTTCTGTTTCACACTGTAAAGATCTTATTAGGCCATGTCTTGTACGGTACGGCCAGTAAAGAACAGTGGATGGCTGGCAGATAGACTGAAGACCTGGGACACATCTTAGGCATTCTTACTTTTCTGTCTTAAGTATTGGGATGAAGTCCAACTCTACCGCTGGATGATGCACAACTCTGGCATTAATTTTGGTTTTTAGTTTTTGTTTTTCTTTAAAAACTCTTCAGGAGATTCCAGTGCACATTGAGGCCAGTGGGTCATTTTTGATTGCTTGTTTTGTTTCATTTAAACGTGCACAAGGATTGTGGGAAAGTGCAGATTCTACTATGGCAGGTGTGGGGTAGGCTCAAGACTCCACACACCTAACAATACCTAGCGGAGTCCAATGCTGGTCAAGATTGCATGAGTGCCCCAGGCCAGATGACATGCCTCAGTCCCCCAGACACTTGAAGGACCGTATTTGCTGCAATAGTGCAGAAGGTTTCTAGTCGGTGATGGAGTGTGGTTGAGGCAACATCTGTAACAGGAAATAGCCTTTGCTGAAAGACAGTTGAGTTTGGAGATGGTTTATACATTAGGGAAGTCTACATGCTCCAGATAAATGGGACTCTGGACCTAATGACATTATTTAGAAACAGTTTAAATGAAAATGAGCAGTTGCTCCTGTATGTGCCTCTTCCTCAGTCCTGGAATGCCTCTGTTTAGTGTAACAGTGCTGATGTGGCCTCCTTGTGGCCTCTAAAAAGGGGCAGAGCTCTTTTGGCAAATGAAAGGCTCTCGGAGAACAGCAGGACGGCTGTAAACAGTTTCCAGCTTCAGATTTTAATCTGTCAAGTGCAGATCCCATAAAAACAAACCTCTCCCAGTTTGGCCTCAGAGCCTGAGATATAGCAAATTCTTCACTGAGCACTTTTCCATGTCAGGAGGGGTGAGTGGAAAAAGGGGAGATGAAGCCAAGGCTGAGGCTGGCTACTAGCGGATCTCGGACAGGCAGGAAATGCCCACGTGCTTTGATAAATCTTTTAAATAAAGATTTATCTTATTTTAAAGTGTGTGTGTGTGTGTGTGTGTGTGTGTGTCCACAGAGGCTACAGGACTTGGGGCAGTGGTCCCCTGGAACTGGAGTTACAGGTGGATATGAGCTGCTCAGTGTGGGTGCTAGGAACCACACTCAGGTTCTCTGCAAACGGAGTGTTTGCGATGAATCATGGAAGCATCTCTTTAGCTCCTAAGGCTTCCTCTCAGATTTTTACACACAACCATATATTTGAACCAATCAGGAAATTCAGGTAAGACTTCTCTTTGGGTCCTCAGTAGATTAAGGGTTTTCCCCTTGGGGATAGGGTCCAGACAAGTTGTATTTTAAATTTCTCCAGGTGATTCTAATAAGTATCCACATTATAAAAGATGGGGCAATTTAGTCTCCACGTGTTGATAGAGACCTTACTAAGTGTACATGTTTTAGTATTTTTGAGCGGCAATAACAAAATACCACAAACCAGTGGCTTATAAACAAGATATCTTGTTTCGTACAGTTCGAGAGGCTGGGAAGTCCAAGACCAAGCGCTAGCAGAATTGGTGTCTGTGGTGGTGTCACTTCCTGGGCATGGATGGTCATTCTTGTGTAGTAGAGGAAGGCAAGGGCTACTCAAGGGTCTCTCTGTTATGTAAACTAATCCCATATGTGAAGGCTCCAATTCTCTGGACTTAATCATTTCCCAGAATCTCTACCTCTGATACTCTCATAATGAGGACTAAGTGTCAACACTTAGTTGCATCCTGAACTGTGACAGGATACAAACACTCAGATGACAGCCATAGGGCACTGTATTTAGCACAGGGGATACCTCAGGGGACAGGATGCCACGAATAGAAACCGAGATGGGTCTTCAGGCCACCTGCCACCCAAGCAGCCTGACTCTCGATCACCCAATGGCTGAATGTTCATTTCTGCTTGAAGTGGCTGTTTCTAGTTTTGTGTTTTTCAAGTTGTTACATGAGCAGCAAACCTAGTTTCCCTAAAATTAAAACCTATTGCGAAACATTTTAAGTATAAAAAAAAAATTCAGAGTGTATGTATGATTTGTACCTTAACTCAAAAGACTCATGCTGTGTGAATTTTGCTGGGCTCCTATCTGGGAATGGCTTATTCACTCCAGATAGGATCCTGGTGACAGACTGTGCTAATGATTTCAACAAAGTCTAGTTTTGTGTACTAATGAGTTTATTCACAGTAAGCTTACAGGAGTGTGACCCTAGGGTTATGTTCTAGTTTAGCTGATATTGCTTTGGTAAAATATTTTGACAAAAAATAACTTATGGGAGGAAGAATTTATCTTACAAGTCCAGGTTACAGTTCATCACTACAGGGAATTCAAGGTAGGAGTGTGGGCAGCTAGACCAATTCACAGTTATATGGAGAGAATAAATGCACATGTGCTTAATACTTAGCTAGCTTTCTTTACTCTTATGCAATCCAGAGTTCCAGACCAGAGAACGATGATAGTAGATAGAACAGATAATAATAGAATAAATATCTAATATAATATCTAATATAAATATATGATATTTATATTAGATATGAATACAAGTACATACATACATGTGGTTTATTAGAGCGGGTTTAGGTTGTGGTCTGGGTAGCCATCAGTCACTATTGGAATCCCAAAGAAGTAGGTTCTAACACCAGAAAAGTACTGCCTTCGGCAGCAGGATAGATGAACTTGCCAGAATGGGGGCAGCCAGGCAAAATGCAAAAGTTCACTTCTTTCATGTCCATTGACACAGGCTGCCAAGAGATGGCTCAGCCCAGATTTAGGGTGGATCTTCCCACTTTAAATGACCAATTCAAGAAATCTCCTTACAGTTGTACCCAGCTGCTTGGTTTTAATTGATTACAGATAGTCAAGTAAACAAAACATTAGCCATCACAAGTATATTCCTTGGCACACACTCATATTTCCTTGTGTCTGCTTAATTTCCAAATGAAAGCAATAACTAGGTCATAATTCTGTCTAGTATAACTATCTCACATATAATTACAAGCGTGTTATTTATCTTAGAAAACATGGCAATGTCCCTTGAGGAATGTTTAGTCTTTTAGCATCTCAAAATTTAAATGTGATAATAACCGATGGTATTGATTTCAATCTATGTTGTATTAAATGATAAAGAAATATAGGAAGGAAAACACAAGTGTCTGATTAATGTATATATATGCAAATCTATCTATCTATATGTATGTATTGTGTATGTATGTGTGTATATATGTATACAGATTCTTCACAAAATAAGACAAAAACACCAAGTAAGTTATAATTCTTGTTTCTGCAATTGGTCATGTGGCCTTAGCTGGTATTTATAATTACCATCAGCTGCTAGACATTCTGTATCTCCTCTATCCTTAGCAAGTACTTCAGCAGACCTTGGTTCTTTCTCTAGAGAAGTGACCCATACAGATTGCTGAAGGATCTGGGCCCTTTGTTATCCTGCCTGGGTTGTTGTATTTTCCCATTGACTTTTATCTCAGGACACGGTGACATCAACAGATGGCCTAAAGGATCTCCTGCACTCTAGACATCATCTTCCTTACCCGAATTGTGGAGCAGCATGGGGAGCCTGGATCTAGCAGTCCCCCTTAACACTGTTATTTCTTTTTTGTCCTTTTGGCTTAATGGCATCAGAAGCCTGAAGTGTCCAGGGAAAGTCTGAGATTCTAGTTCAATAAAATGTTTCTTTTGTCTCTGGTAGGAATGTTCTCAGTTGGAAACCAACATTTCTAGGCCAGTAGAACTTAAGGTCTCAAGAACGGGAAACAATGCTTTCCCCAGTGGGTTACTAGGGGTGACAGTGAGTAGAAATACTCCCACTTCCAGCCCTTGGCTCCTGGACCCATGAATCCTGGCTATGTGAGAAACTATAATAGAGTCCTAGAACTTAGTAGGTCCCCAGGAAAGAAAACACGTATGTCTGATTAATGCATATATATGCAAATACATATCTGTATGTATATATGCATGTATGTATGTATGTATGTATGTGTATATGTATACAGATTCTTCACAAAATCAGGGTCCCAGACCTTAATAGGTCCCCAGATATTAGCGCAACTAACACCATAATGGAACTGTCATCCAGGCTGTAAAACTCAGCACATAAACAACACCACCTGCCAAAATTAAAACAAAGACCTAATTCATCAAAGTCCATACTTCTGGGAAAGTTTCTAAATGTACTAATCTTGCCTTTTGGCTTCTGTAGTTCTGCTTCTGGCTAACTGTTCTTGTTAACTGGAGTATGTCAACCCAGGACATGGTATTTGTGTTTAAAAGCTCACCCTGAGAAAGGCTCAGTGGTGTCCAGAATACCCAGTGTATTCGCTGGCCAGCTAATAAAGACTTTCTGTTGGTTTAAATCCACATCCAAGAAGTCTTCTCTGATAGATACCCCACAATAAAACCATACCATAGTTTGGGCATTCAAAGCACACACTTCCCTTAGAGAACCCTGCACCAGCCATCCAGGCTACTGCCACCTAATTGAAACTGTAACTGTGTCTTCAAAAACAAATTCCACCATTGTATTCGCCCATCTGCTTCAGGATAGTGGGGAGCACTGACTTATGGATTCCATCAGTGACCCAACTATTGCACCTCTCCTGCTGTGAAGTAAGTACCTTGGTCAGAAGCAACCTACCCTAAATCTGCACCGTACATTCTGGTGGCGACCCACAGATAAAGATATCTAAGCAGAAAGCTTTTTCTTTTTGATTTTCATTACAGCTTCAAGGATCCACTGTGTAAAGTGGGCTTGCAAGTTTTTCATGATCGACAAATGACTTCTTCAACACAAATTTATTCGTCGTGGGTCTCCTTGTATTTAACAGAATGTGTATATTTGCAATTCAACAAATAAGCAGACTATTCCAGACTATATTGGGCAACCTCTTTGGAACAAACATTCTTTTGGTTTCTGTGTGTGTTTCCTCTTCCTCCTTCTCCTTCTTGTTAAACTTTTTAATTAGTTCTTTGTGAATTTCATGTCATGCACCCAACTCCCACTCATTTCCCCCTCCCTTCACACTCACCTTTCAGCCTTGCTACCTCCTTCTGCAACAGAGGAAAAAAAACCTCACTGTGGAAGCTGTAGTGTGTCTCTGTGTGTCCTTGTGTCCACCCTTCTTTGCTTACAAATGTTCATTGCAGTGACTCATTGGTCTGGTATGAGGCCTCCAGCTTCTGCTACTCTATCAATAATGGGACCTCACGGGGACTCCTCTTGGATATCCAGATGTTGCCCTGTGTCATGGAGATCCTTTAGTTTGGGATCTGTAGGACCGGCCCTTCATGTACTCTAGCAGTTCATTGATGGGGTAGATATTGGAGCCTGAGCGGTATCTGAGATGGTCAGTATGCCAGCTCTCCCACTGGCTCAACAGAAACCCCTGCTTCCAGGGCTAGCTCTACCCTGCTGCCCAGGTGAGGTGCAGGGCCTGCTATCCTGAGTGTTATAGTTGATGAGGGACATGGCCAATTCTCCTACTCTCATGACCTGGGGGCCAGCTCTCCTGCCTGCCATTGGTGGCAAGGTTGTAGGGTGGAGGCATGGGCGCCTGGGGTCTCTGAGTGTCTGGATTCATCTCAGAAATGGTCTCAGGAATGCTATGCCCCACTTGTGTATTATGACACTGGACAGGGGTTATCTCAGGCATAGTTACCCCCCCTTCTGCCCCAGGCCTGCACAGCATCTGATTGGTGATTGTCTCAGGCTAGCTCCCTCTCCAAACCCTAAGGTGCTAGTCTGGTAGTAATCTTGGGTTGAGTGCTCTCATGGCCTGCCAGACTGGTCCCATGCAAGGATTGTATGGGGCCTGAGCAGAACCAGACTGATGGCCACCTTACGCTAGCTCCTTGTCTGAGCCCCTGGCACCAAACGTTTTTCAGGGAATGTCAGGCTACTAATCATTCAGATGTTCATAGGTCAGAACACTGAGCATAGACATAATACTGCTCCTCTCTGCCACCTGCTGGCGCACATGTGACACAGCAGCCACACTTGTAACTTCTAGGGGCAGTGGAATAACCCTTCTTAAGAGGCTCAAAAGAAAACAGCCAGGCAAATTGGACAGTTGTCTTACTTAGAGATGTAAAAGACTGAACTCTTCAAATGAAAGACATCTTTAGGAAATCTAGATCATAGTTGGAACTCCGAATGTTTTAACAGTCCATGATAACAAGTGAAGACTGTAGGGTCTTCAGGCAAACCTAGCCCTGTAGCATCACCCTGGAGCACTGTAGCTGCTCCAGGAAGAAGTCATGGCTCCCACCATTTTGTGTCTTAAAGCGTTAGTAAAGGGTGTGTCCTCTGGGTCTTCCCATTGTGGAGGATTAGGTTTTGTACAGTATGCCAATTACAGCCTTTTGATTTCACTGAGCCTTAAAAGTTGACTCATCAACACTCGGCCAAGAGGTATCAGGTTTCTCCAGCTGCTTTTCAGTAGACCATCTTATGTGAAATGCTTCAATCAATCAATCAAATAAACTTTGACACATTGTTTTTCAAACTGTGACTTTCCACACCAAACTTAGACTCGACATTCAGTGGGTCCATATTGATAAACTCAGCCTTGTCTAGTTTCATGTCCATTCCCACACACACTCCCCTACTTGAATGACTTAGCAAACTCTTTAAGCTCTTTAGTTGTATAGCATACTTCCTCATGAACTACAGTTTCTATTTTCCCTCTAGGAGCCTGTTTAGCCTTGAGTCTGGGTATAGGTCTAGAGGCAACCATTGGTGGAGACTGAGGGACGTTAGTATTGTCCTGCCCTGGCATCTCCCTTAGAGAAAGGCATTGATGATTGGATAGACAATGATGGATTAATTCCCTTAGGCAAAGGTAGAGAGAGCAATATTTCAGGGTGTGTGGTAGAAATGCATCTTCTGTTAAGGGTGCAGTGACTCCTTCCTGAGGTGAGATGAACCCCTCAGAAGCTGAAGGTTCAAGGTTCTCAGATTCACTAGGGTCCTCTCAAACATCTCCATCCCAAATTACCAAATCCCATCCCTTACCTATTAGTGTCTTTAACACTCTCTGAGGCTGGAGCTTGAACTTTCATTGTAGGTCAGCCAATCTTAAAATGAGGGCTTTGGTTTGATTTTCCACAGCCTGAATTCTATGGTTCTTGGAGAGAAGATTCTCTTCCATGACACACATAGAAAACATTGTATTCTTTTTTAAATGTGACTCTGAAGCTGGTTGATTTTTCATTGAGCTCATACTTTTTCCTTTGCTAGATTATCCAGAACTTCTAGAAGCAACCAGCCAACACCTCTAATGTCCATATTTATCCACAAATTGTCAAAAGTTTTGTATATGAGCTCTCTAAATTCCTTGTTCCCTGCAGTAAACCCTTAAAATATTTGTAGCTATGGGCTTGCAGTGTTCTATCTGCTACCAGAGGAGTCATCAGGAACTGTAGGTGCTGGTGTGCAAAGCCTGTTCCAGATATTTAAAACACTCATCCTAACAATTCTGTTTCTGTAGAAACACTCTTGGTGCAACAATCTGTATTAGTCAGGGTTCTCTAAAGAAACAGAACTCTTCCTCTCCTCCCTCTCCCTCTCCCTCTCCCTCTCCCTCTCCCTCTCCCTCTCCCTCTCCCCCCCCCCCCTCTCTCTCTCTCTCTCTCTCTCTCTCTCTCTCTCTCTCTCTCACACACACACACACACACACACACACACACACACACAGCACATGTGATTTATTAGATATTATTACACATTATGTGGAATGTGAAGTCAAACAATGACTATTTCTGGATAGAAAGACTAAGAATCTTTCTGCTAAGACTAATCTGCTAGTTGCTCAGTCCACAACACTGTGTGCCTCAGCAGCCCTGATCTGCTGCTGGAGTCCCAAAGGATTTCTATAGAGTTCATCCATTGCTGGAATCCTGAGAAAGTGGGTTCTAATACCAGTTGTCTTAGTTAGGGCTTTACTGCTGTGAACAGACACTGTGACCAAGGCAACTCTTATAAGGACAACATTTAATTGGGGCTGGCTTACAGGTTCAGAGGTTCAGTCCATTATCATCAAGGTGGGAGCATAGCAGCATCCAGGCACACATGATGCTGGAGCAGCTGAGAGTTCTACATCTTGTTCCAAAGGGGTAAGACTGGCTTCCCAGGCAGCTAGGAGAGTCTCAGAGCCTACCCCTACAGTAATGCACTTCCTCCAACAAGGCCACACCTACTCCAACAAGGCCACACCTACTCCAACAAGGCCACACCTACTCCAACAAAGTCATACCAACTCCAACAAGGCCACACCACCTAATAGGGCCTTTCCCTGCATCATCATACTCAAACCACCACACCAGTGAAGGACCACCTCAGCCGCAGCATAGATGAACCTGCCAACAAGAGTGAACTCAACCAGACAAAAAGCAAAAGCTTCCTTCTTCCACGTTCTTTTATGTTCACAGAAGGTGTGGCCCAGATTTAGGGTGAGTCTTCCCACCCCAAATGATCCAATCAAGAAAATCCCTCATGGGTTGGCTTTAGTAAAACCAGATGTAGTCAAGTTGACAAGCAAGATTAGTCATCGCAGGGTATTTTCATTATTCGAGGCTCTTTGCATTTCCATATAAATCATACAATATAATTAGCCGGTGAATTTTTAAACAGATTTCTATTTTTAGACGTTTTCCTCAATAAATCTTCTGTGGCCTTTCATACTATAACAACCACTAATCTCTTGAGTATTTCTGCACGTTGTTTTTAAGTACTGGAAATTGAACTCGGGGCCTCAGACATGCTAAGCATAGTCTCTTCTGCTGAGCTGGACCCTGAGCCTCCACACTGTGCCCTACTCACCGAATCTGCTGCCTTACTTGAGTAAGTCCAATTGGGTGGCAGGTGCCATAATAGCTACTTTTGGAGACTGCAGCAAGATGACACTCGAGTCCAGTAGATCAAGGTCAGCCTGGCCTCATAGGAAGATCCATTTAAGAAGCTTTTTCTTTCCTCAGCTCTCTGGGGACACTGTTAACATCCATACAGCTAAAGTGCTTTCTATATTTAGAAAGCATGTATTCAATCACATGTGGCTATGTATGTTTACCTTGTGTGCCCACGTGGTATTGACTTCTTTATAGGTGGCTTTGCATTCAAATTTATTTGAACATCTTTCCTTATGAATATACAAGATTACAACTCATTATCATAGCTAGTTGGTAATTATCCATTGGGTGAAGGATATCAGGCAGCTGGCCTGGCTTTCTCGGACTGATGGATATTTAGATTGCTTTTAGTTTTTCGTCAGCACAAATATTTGTTCATTTTTTTCTCCTGATTAGTCTTAGAATATTGACATCTAGTTTAAACATAGGAGGTGCCTTTTACCTGTGGGATAATTTGGAGGATGCTTGTTATCTCTGTTAGTTCTGAGCCTCTGCATCCAAACTGTATCCACTCACCTAAGTTAACTTGGGAAAGCTTAGCAATTCTTTTCAAATTTAAAAATGCATTCTTGGAGATTGGACCTCATCTTTATTTAGAGTTTAGAAAGACATTATTTTTTGTTACATTTTCAGAGAGATTTTTTTTCTCTAGTAAGTGGATAAACCACTGGTTTTGTGTATTAACTCATTTTTACTTTATGAATTAGTACTTATAGGAAATTTAGGTATTCCTGTTGTCTCATAAGATAATAACACTATGTAAATTGTTTACCTGCTTGCTTTTATTTTACTTTTTCTTCCTTTTTTTTTAATTGAGTATTTTCTTTATTTACATTTCAACTGTTTTCCCCTTTCCAGGTCTCCCTTTTGGAAAACCCCCCATCCCTCCTTCCCCGGCCTCTATGAAGGGGCCCCCCCCCACTCCTGCCTTCCCGCTCTGGCATTCCCCTACACTGGGGCATCAAACCCCAACAGGATCAATGGCCGCTCCTCCCACTGATGTCCAACAAGGCTATCCTGTGCCACATAAGCACGGCTGGAGCCATGGGTCCCTTCATGTGTACTCTTTTGGTTGGTGGTCCAGTCCTCGGGAGCTCCAGGGGGTCTGGATGGCTGACACTGTTGCTCCCCCCATGGGGGTGAAAACCCCCTCAGTTCCTTCAGATAGTAGTCTTGTTTATTTTCCTTTGTTATCTTGATTCACTGGGTCATTCCAAGTTAGTAGTGGGCATATTGGTTGTAATCTGTTCTGGCTAGTGATGTGCAGAGGCACTAGTTTGTTTCATAAAGCTATATATCTTATATATTAATAACTGTTAGGTCAGAATAACTTTAGACTTACAAAACATTGGGAAGATAGTGTTGCTTTGTGTCTGGGTTGTCCCCCCAAAGACCTGTGTATTAAAGGCTGCTTCCCTGCTGCTGCCAGTCTGAGATCGCTGCTTTCTGTTGTACTATTCTGAGTTATAAAGAAGCAGAGGAACAAAGTGATTATGAGCTGAAGCCTTCCAAACTGTGAGTTAAACTCAACCTTTTTTTCCTTTAAGTTGATTTTCTCAGGCACTTTGTCACAGTGGTGGAAAGTAACAAATAGAGATTCCCTGTATCCGGCATGTCCAGTCTTCCGTTGTTAACATTGTAACTGCCAAAATCCTCAACTCTAAAACCAGCACAGTGCAGTCCCATTGATTGAACTTTAGGCTTTATTTGAATTTTTCAGTCTTTGCAACGAATATCTTCTCTGTATTTCAGTATGTTTCATGTGTCACTAAGTTTCCTGTCTGTTATAGTTTCTTAATCTTTTCGTATTTTTGAAGGAGTGTTGGTTGAGAATGTTGTAGAATCTCCCTCATTTTAATTTGTCTCATATTTTCTCACAAACAGACCATGGGTATGGGTTCTAGGGAAGAGTGTTGAGGTTTGGTCTACTACTATGCATTGTATTGCTGAATTCTATAACTGAAGGTCTAGGCCTATGAGTGACTTCTCCCATTCACAAGCTTCTGTTCTAGAAATCTTGTTCCTTGATTTAAAACTATTGGTTAAATAGAATTGGCTACAGTAAATTACTGAATGAATTAGAGGTAGGTGGGTTAGGAGTGACCTGACGGAAGGAGGGGAGACTCCGCTGGGGAGGTAGCCAGGCCTGCCGTTAGAAGAGTAGATCAGGGGTTACACCCCAGTGATTGTCAAAGCCAAATAAAACAACCACAGTCTGAGACTCATTTATTTGTAAGCTAGCTGGGTATAAGCTTAAATTGTCCACACTACAGAAGACTGCAGTATAATTTTCTGTACCTTCACATCATGTTCGAGACCATCAATACTGACCACTTGGCTACAGTTGTGGTCCCAGATTTCTCCTCTGTAGAGTGACTTTCCCACACCCTGCCACAGCCTTGTGCATGCTGGGTAAGCTCTCCACCACTGACTTAACAGTCTCAGGCTTTCTCCTACAGTAAGCCATGAAGTCCAGCAGACACTGGATTATGAATCTGGGGCTCATGCCTTACGTATCATGTACATACAGATAGTATAACATCTATACTTGGTTCGATACAGATGTTTTAAAACAGTGTTAGAGATGTATCAAAAGAAGTGTGCTTTGTGTGGGCCTGGGGCTAAAGCTTTCTTTGGAGAAATATATATTGAGATATTTTGAGTCTTGTTTACTTTTCAGAGAAGACTCAGAAGGAGCAGGGAATGTGTTTTGGTTTAAATACATTTAAGTGGCACGGCCATGAAGAGTTTGTGTAGAGATGAGTAATAAGCTCACTTGCTTATGCAACTCGACAAACCCTGGCTTGTGATGTATAGTCCTTCTCCGAAGAAGATACACAAATGGTCAGCTCGCACACACACAGATGCTTGACATCACTAACCAGTGGGAAATACAAACAAAGCCATGATGGAGTACCGTGCTTTCAAAATAGCGAGTGTATGAAAAAAAAATTAAGTGAAGTAAAAGACAGCCAGAGTCACTGAGGACACGGGCTGATGAGGACATGGGGGAAGAGTTCGGTTGTTACGCTCTTTGTGGGAGTGTAAAGTGGAGCATTATTAGAACAAGTCGTAGGTTCTTCAGAAAGTTAAAACACAGGATTACCACACAACCCAGCAGTTCTCACACGGGCACACAACAGGTTGCAGGAGGATGTTCATTGTCGTGCTATTCAAAGTAGACAAAATGGGCTTACCTGCCAGAAACCCGGCAATGAATGAAGGGGTGATTTCAGAATGGGACGACTATGCCACGGATTGATATCGGACAACAAAACAGAGTGAAGAGCGGATACACGCTACCCATAGGATGAGCCTCAAAAATATACCAAATGAAAGAAATCTGTCACACAGAACCACATAGACTGTGGTTTCACTACGTAAAATGCCCAGAATAAGCAACCCAGTAAATGTCCATCTATATGGAAAACAGAGACTGGTGGTTGTAAATGCTGGAGAGATGATCAGCAGGCAAGAGTACCTGCCGCTCTTGCAGAGGACCTGGGCTTAATTCCCAGGACCTATCTGGTGGCTTGAAGACATGTATAACTGAAGCCAGGTCTAGGGAATCCTCCACACCAGGTACTCATGAGTGCACATACATATATGTGCAGGCAAACACCTACACACATAAATCTAAAAGTCTTCAAGAAAAAAACAAAACAAAAAACAAAACAGAACCCCCCCTACAAAACAACAACAACAACAACAACAAAAATCAGTTGTAACACTGTGAATGCCATAGGGGAACACAGAAGTCACTGAGCATGGGAGATCTGTATCACTGGTGCTGCTGGGAACCAGAGACTGAATGAGTGTATCCATAAACCATAGAATTGCTCATTTTCCTATAACTACATGTGACTGAATATGAACTGCTAAATCACAGTTTCAAAAAAAAATGTAATCTTCATCCTTTAACCCTAGATAATTCATTAAGATTTTAACATGTGGCTCTTGGGATTAGGGTCTTTTAGCCCCCCCCCCCCGCCAGGTTACTGCTGCCTCCATTTGCATCTTTGTCCAGTTGGCTACCCTGGGCAACAAAGTTTAATCGGAAAGTTCTTGGTAGAACCTTGAAAGGTTAAGTTCTCAACTTGGATGTTGAGTATCTGTTGTTTCCAGAGCCTTGGATTACTCACTGAGACTGGTCTCCTCTTCTGAGGAGTGAAAGAGAGTGATGTTTCAACCTCCATTCTGAATTCAGCCTCTCTTGTCTGGTCACTCATTGACAATCTGGTCTTCAGTCTTGAGAGGGATGGATGTTCTCTGTCTCTGCCTAGTGAAGAACCTCAGGCCAGCGTTGATGTGCTTCAGGGTGGGATGTACCACAGAGCAACTTTTGTTACTGTAACAAATACTCGTGACAACAAAGTTACAAAGAAGAAAGAGTTGTTTTGGCTGACACTTCTGGACGTTCCAGGCCTCCTTGCCTTGGGGTCCAATTTGAGGCACCATAGCGTGGTGGTGATGATGTTCAGAACCACTTAATTCACATCTGGGAGAAAAGGAAAATGAAGGTGACGGGGACCCACTGTGCCCTTCAAGGTCACGCCTGCACTGACAATAATTACTACTAGGCCTCAATTTTTACAGGTTTCTCCATCTCTCCGCATCACCAAACTGTGGTCCTAGCTTTTGATTTGAGCTTTTGGGGGCCACTTGAGACTCAAACTAAAGCAGATACTCTTGGCCAGTAAGTAGAGCAAGCTATCTGCTGACTTCATAACAATCAAAGTTTTCTTTGGCGTCCCAGACTTGATCTTGGCAAGAGTGGGAGAAAAGTCTCGCTGGAGCCTCTGCTGTACTCATTCCCAGGAATCCAGGCTGAGACCCCCTCTGGTGTAACGGAAACCTTGGATTGGTGGACATTATTCTCTCTACCTTCTAGAAGGAAGGGGTGGTCCTTCTAAGCCTTTCTTGTCTTTTTCTAGACCTCCACTTGGCCTGCAGTAGATCTGCTGCACGGGAGGTTTAGAAGGGGGCTCTAGCATCAGATCCAGCTTCTGCAGAGTCTCAAGGCTGGTACTACACAAAGGTGATGTGTAGCATTTCAGCTTAAACAGCGCAGTCTGAAAAGCAGCAGTGAGAGCAGCATCAGTATGCTTTTCCAATGGGTGGGAAGATGCAGTTGGCGTTCACAACAAGACCTTCCAATGCTCCTTCTGCTGTTGGTCCAG
>NW_021604630.1:312517-312659 GCF_004785775.1 Grammomys surdaster
TGGTCTCTCTCTCTCTCTCTCTCTCTCTCTCTCTCTCTCTCTCTCTCTGTTTTGTGTGCTTCCTGCTACCGACGGCTTCACAAGGCTTGAGGATGCTCTCTCTCTCTCTCTCTCTCTCTCTCTCTCTCTCTCTCTCTCTCTC
>NW_021604630.1:312669-384650 GCF_004785775.1 Grammomys surdaster
CTCTCTCTCTCTCTCTCTCTCTCTCTCTCTCTCTCTCTCTCTCTCTCCCTGTGTGTGTGTTCTGTGTGCTTCTTGCTACCGATAGCTTCACAAGGCTTGAGGATGGGGTCAGGGATCCTGGGTATCAATGATACATTAATTACTTTTCTATTTCAGTGATAAAGTACCACAGTCAAGGGAACTTATAAAAGAAAGAGGCTTTTGGGGCTTACAGATCCAGAGGGTGGAACAGGGTCAGGTACAGTAGCTAGAGCAGCAAACTTAGTACTCACCTCTTGAACTGTAAGCACAAGCAGGCAGAACAAATTCAAAATGGCGCACAAAATGAACTTTAAACTTTCAAAGCCCACCTCCTGTGTCACACTTCCTCCATCAAGGGCACACCTCCTAAATCTCCCCCAGAGAGGTACTGACTGGGGACCAGGAGTTCAAAATCACAATTCTATGAGGAACGAACATTCTCATTCAGACCATTGCATGGGTTAGAACAGCAAGTCTGTGCAATCTGCACCAAAGGAGATGCAATATCCACTCCAGACCTGGATACAGGGAAATGAAGAGGGGGCTAGAGGAGACGCAGCAAAGAGAGGCTCTGTGTATTTCAAAGTTGGAGATACTGAGAGCCACGTCACGGCTTGAAGTAAAGGCATGCCAGACTTTCTGGCAGGAGTTTTCTCTACTTTCTCATAGACTGTCTTGGCATTTATATTAAATAAATGTTGGGAAGGGAAGGAAAGGGTTTCTTTCTACCATGTCTCCAGGAACTCTGGAGTGAGCAAAATACACCCCAGGGCTTGGATCCTATTTTCCAGACACCATTCCTTTGGTTTCTAAGTAGTCTTTTTTTTTTTTTTTTAAGAATCTTCCAGAAAACATGTGTGAGAAGTCGTGCATCCGCTTATCTCGGCGAGGAACATGTATTTCCCTTCACTGATTTTGAGAGTTGTTATCTGAAAGCTGTCTAGACTTTAGATTCCAACTGGACCAAGGAGACTGTGAATAAAATATGTTTCATGTGGGAGTAGGAGCAGACACCATGAAATATTCCTTTTGTTGACCTCTGGGTCAGACTCCCTGCATAGTCAGCTCGAGGCCCCACAACTTGGAGAATGGGATTTGTCAGTGTCTAAGCAATGTCCCGTCGGTAGGAGCCTGTATATTGCTTGGCTCGCACAAAGTGCTTTTGCAATAAACTTTTCCATTTGGGTGAAAAGAGAGAAGGAGCGGCCTTTAATCTTGCCTTGTGTATCTGTGGTTGGCTGGAGTGATTGCTCCCAACTGCTTGGAGATCCTCTTGGTGGGTGCTGGGAGGAGGAGCCCAGCCTTTCTTTTCTTTTAAAGAAAAAAAAAAAGTCTTTTATCCAAAGCTCATCATTCTAGCATCCAGCCAAAACCACATTTTTTTTCCAGTTTATTAAACATGTTGCCTCTTAGATCTTACAGTAAAATCAATTTCCTTTCTGTAGGGGACAAGCATATTGTCTTGTGATTTTTCCATGTTGATTCTGCTGTCTTCAAAGGGCACCCCCAGTTCTCCGGCTGCAGTACAAAGCTACTGATTGGAGGAGAAAGGCGTTATCCCTTTCTGTGCTGCCCTCCCCTCCCGGGATGAGGGACCACAGCTGGCTCTCTTCCATCACTGAGCAGCCGTGCTCCACCTCACTAGGCAGCTTTGTCTTGGGGAGAATGTTGACTACCAAGATTCAGTGTTCCATAGGATGCTCCGTAAGGTCTCTAGTTCTCACTGAGACCCCGGTGCAAGGCATCTGTCTCTAGCAAGGAACATAGCTGTGACCTCAGTGTCCCGTGATCTTCATTGAGAAAATAATTCACTTTGCGTCCCACTAAAGACTGCATCAACTGTCCCATGATTAACTCAGTCTTTTTTTTTTTTTTAACCTTGAGGAATTAGTAGGGACTCTGTGTTTTAGTGTCTGTACTGGCTGGTTTTGTGTGACACAAGCTGGAGTTATCACAGAGAAAAGACCCTCTCTTGAGGAAATGCCTCCATGAGATCCAGCTGTAAGGCATTTTCTCAATTAGTGATCAAGTGGGGAGGGCCCATTGTGGGTGGTGCCATCCCTGGGCTGGTAGTCTTGGGTTCTATAAGAAAGCAAGCTGAGCAAGCCAGGGGAAGCAAGCCAGTAAGTAACATCCCTCCATGGCCTCTCCATCAGTTCCTGCTTCCTGAGCTGCTTGAGTTCCAGTCCTGACTTCCTTTGGTGACGAACAGCAATGTGGAAGTGTAAGCTGAATAAACCCTTTCCTCCCCAACTTGTTCCTTTGTCATGATGTTTTCTGCAAAAATAGAAACACTGACTAAGATAGTGTCCAAGGAAGAAGCCAGGAGTGAAATGCTCTTATAGAAAGTGAGTTAAAAGTGGGCGGTGTTAGCTTTATTGGGCTGTGATAATTCCCAAGGCAATTAACTTAAAGGGAGGAAAGGAAGTTTCCTCCATAAAGAATGCTAGTCAGAAGTGGTGAAGCTTCTAGTTGGACACCAGCTCCATTTCTCCCTGCTAAATGCCATACATAAAGAGTGTATTCAGCCATAGGACCTAATCATTTGGTCTTGGAGGGTACCCGATAACACTGACAATTTGGTGAGATCTTTGAGATCCAGCTATACCAAGTCATTGAGAGGATGGGACCACATTTTCTTAATGATTGTTGGTGGAGGGACCAGCCTACTGTGCCTTGTGGCCCTGAGGGTTTTTTTTTTTTAAGTAGGCTGAGCAATTCATGATAAGTAAGCCAGAAATCAGGACTCCTCCATGGCCTCTGCATCAGCTCCTGCCTCCAGGTTCCTGCCCTGTGTGAGTTCCTGTCCTCTCTTCCTTCAGTGATGAGCAGTGCTGTGGAAGTGCAAGCCAAATAAGCCTTTTCTTCCTGCCAGTTTCTTTGATCATATGGTGTTCCATCACCATCACAGTAACCCTAAGACACAACTCATGACTGGTACTGGAGATACTACTTGGTACCAATGATGTCTAGTTGAAGCAGCGTTCTAATACTGCATTCTGATTCCATCTAAATTCCTGTCATATGTGAATAAGTCTTTGGAAGCGTCAAGAGAAGTAGTTTTCCAATGACTTTCAATAGGCCTTTACAGTTAGTTGTCCTTTCCCGTATCCCTCTCTTCCCCCTCCCCTTCACATCCCTTCCCCATTTAATCCTGCTAGTCTACCTTCTCTTCTCTCCATTGTACAATCAATTCTGTTTCTCTTTCTCTGGAAGATCCTCCCCTCCCCCATCCACACTAGATATCTAACCTTTGTGGTTATCCTAAATGAAACAAACATGTCTAAAATTTAAAAGCTAACACCCACATACAAAAAAAATCGCAATATTTGCCTTTCTGGGTGTGGGTTACATTACTCAGGGCAGTCATTTATTGTTTCATTCACTTGCCTGAAGGTTTAATAACTTCTCTTAACAGCTGAATATTATTCCACTATATAAAAACACCTGTGATGGTTTGTATATAGTTGGCCCAGAGAGCGGCACTATTAGAAGGTGTGGCCTTGTTGGAGTGGGTGTGTCACTGTGTGTGTGTGTGTGTGTGTGTGTGGGCTTTAAGATCCTTGTCCTAGCTGCCTGGGAACCAGTATTCTGCTAGCAGCCTTCAGATGAAGATGTAGGACTCTTCAGCTCCTCCTGCACCATGCCTGCCTGGATGCTGCCATGTTCCCACCTTGATAATGGACTGAACTTCTGAACCTATAAACCAGCCCCAATTAAATGTTGTCCTTATGAGAGAGGCCTTGGTCATGGTGTCTGTTCACAGCAGTAAAACCCTAACTAAGACAGCACCACAGTTTCATTACCCATTCATTATTTTATGGATATCTAGGATGTTTCCAATGTCTGACTTTTATGACTAGAACAGCAATGAACATGGATGAGCAAGTCTTTCTGGAGCAAGATGTAGGGTCCTCTAGATATGTGCCCAAGAGTGGCCTAGCTGGATTTTGTATTAAATCACTTTTAGGCTTTTTGAGAAACATTTGCACTGATTTCCATAGTTGTTGTACCAGTTTGCACTCCCACAAACCATGGATAAGTGCTGCCCTTTCTCCACATCCTAACCACCACGGGCTGTCCTTCCTCTTCCCCATCTTAGCCATTCTGACTCAGGTAAGATGAAACCTCGAAGTAGTTTTAATTTGCATCTCCCTGCTGGCAAGAATGCTGAGCATTTAAAAAGTGCTTCTGAACCTTTATGCTTCGTCTTTTAGAAATTCTGTTTCATTCTGTACCCCATTTTAAAATTGGCATCTTTGTTTCCTTGATGTTAATTTTTCTTTCCTCCTTTGCATATTTCAGATACCAACCCTGGTTAGTTGTATGAATGGCGAAAATGTTCCCATTCTTTAGGCGGCCACTTTTCTCCAATGGTGGTGTCCTTTGCTGTGCAGAAGCTTTTTGGTTTTGTGGAGTTCCATTTGTTAATTGTTGGTCTTAATACTTGCACTATCAGGGTCCTATTCAGAAAGCCGTCTTTCGTGCCAGTTAAGTTCATGCCTATTCCATACTTTCTCTTCTATCAGACTCGGGCTATCCAGTCTTATGTTGAGGTTCTTGATCAATTTGGAGTTGAGTTTTGTGCAGAGTAGATATGAGTCTATTTGCATTCTTCTACACGTCGTCATGAATGTGACCAGCACCATTTGTTGAAGATACGGTCTTCTCTCCATTGTGTATTTTGGGCTTCTTTTATTAAAACTGAGGTGTCCATATACATGGGGAGTTAAATCTTGGCCTTTAATTTGATTCCTTCGATCCACACGTATGTCTTTATGCCAATGCCATGACGTCTATTGCTACGTCTCTCTAGTATGATCTGAAATCATGGATAGTATTACCTCCAGCAGTTCTTTTATTATTCATGACTGGTTTTGCTATCCTGGGTTTTATGTTTCCATATAAAGATTTTTTTTTCTAATTTCTGCAGGGAATTGTATTGACATTTTGGTGAGGAGTGCATTGAATTTATAGGTTGTTGTTGGTAAGACGTCCTTTTTCACAATGTTAATCCTACGGATCCACAAACATGAGTGACATCTTCATCCTACGATGTCTTATTCTTCAAAGTGTTAAGGTGCTTTACTATACAACTCTTTCACTTGCTTGGTTACAGTCACACCTAGATATTATTTTTGAGGCTACTGCAAAAGATATTCCCTTTGTTTCTTTCTCAGTATGTTTGTAATTTCTATCTAAGAAGGCTACTGATTTTTGTGTGTCTGTTTTATAGCATGCCACTTTGCTGGAAGTGTTTATCAACTGAAGATATTTCCCAGTAGAGCCTTTAAGTCTCCTATGTAAAAAATCATATTGTCTATAAATGAGGATTCTTCTTCCATCCTTATTTGTATTTCCTTCAGGAGTCTTACTTCTCTAGCTGTGACTTCAAGCACTACATTGAGTTGGCTTGTTGTGTTGTTTTTTGCTTTAATGGAAATGCCTTGAGTTTCTTTTTGTTTAGGATTATTTTAGCCATGATCTTGCTGTAATTGCCTTCATTATGTTGTGGTATGTCCCGTATTCCTAGTTTCTCCAGATCATTTATTATAAAAGCATGGATTTTGTCAAAACCCTTTCTTGGACATAATAAGATGATCATGTGGTTCCTTTATCTTAGTCTTTTTATGTGATGGATTATGTTTACTGATACGCATATCTTTAGCCATCCTTCCATCTCTGGGATGAAGCCAACTTGATCATGGTGGATAGTCCTTCTGATGTTCTCTTGGTAGGATTTCTATTGTTATGAAGAGACTTATGACCATGGCACTCTTATAAAAGATAACATTTAACTGGAACTGGCTTGTAGTTCAGAGTTTTAGTCTGAAGTAGGAGAAGTTTCTGGTCTGGTCATGTGATGCAGACTTACGTGGTGAGGTTGACTCACATGTTGTTTTGCTGAGGCAAGACCCGTGGGAGGACACATGGTGTTTGGAGAGAGTATAAACAGGACTCAGTGGACAGTGATGGCATGCTAGCATGGTTAGCTTTGCAACACTTTGTTGGTCTTGCATCTTCATCTTTGCTGATCTTAAATTTGTTGAAAGAGGCACAGCAGAGAATTTCTCCTGGTGTTCCAGTTGGTCCTGGTCGCTCCTGCTGACTCGTGCCAATTTGGCGGAGGACTGGTGGTTTCTGCTAGATCTTGCCACTGCTACTGATTCATTTTGGTATCCTGACACTACTGAACTGGACTCCCAGTATCCTCACAAACAGAGGTTGGACTCACCCCCAAGGAACTACTTCTAAACAGGTCCACATCTCCTTATTCTATTTGCCATCTTTTCTCCCCTACTTTTGGATGGTGGGTTTGAAGGGGGCATCAATGCATTTGAGAACCCTTATTAAAAGTAGATCTTAAAAAATTTAAGCCTACATTAATCCATTATCATCAATAGCAGAAAATATGGCAGTGTGCAGGTAGACACTGGTGCTGGAGAGGTAGCTGAGAGCTCTACACATTGATCTGCAGGCAGCAGGGAGAGACAGTGACACACTTCCTTCAACAACACCACACCTACTCCAACAAGGCCACACCTCCTAATAGTTCCACTTCCTATGAACCTATGGGGGCCATTTTTATTCTAACCAGCATATACAACCCTGTGGTCCCCATAGCTTTGTAGCCACAACATAATGCAAAATGCATTTAGTGCATCTTCAAAACTCCCCATAGTCTCTAACAGTATCAGCACTATTTAAAAGTTCAAAGTCTCTTCTGAGACTCATGCAATCTCTTAACTGTAATCTCCTCTCTTAACTGTAATCTCCTATAAAGTCAACATACAAAAGCAGATCACATACTTTCAACATATCATGTGATATACATTATCATTCCAAAAAGGACCACAGTGTGGAAATCCTGGACCAAGGCAAGACTGAAAACTAACTGGGCAAACTCCAAACTCGGCATCTCCATGTCTGATGTCAAAGGGCTCTTCAGGTCTCCAACTTCTTTCTGTTTTGTTGACTGCAACACACTCCTTTCTCTTGGGCTGGTTCTGGTCCCTGTTAGCAGCTTTCCTCAGCAGGTATCCCATGCCTCTGACATCTTCAACATCTTGGGGATCTCCAAAGCAATACTGGCTTTACCTTCATAGCTTCACACATGGCCTTTAGGCCTCCATGCAGGGATACTCCTGACACATGTCTGACCTCAGTAGCTTTCCTTTGTTGTAGAGGGAGATTCCATAAGTCCTTTCTTCTATCCTTGACTCTAAAGCCAGAACCATGTGGCTGAAGCTGCTAAGTTCTGCTGCTTTCTGGGACTGGAACATGATTCCTTTGTTCAGTTTCATCTTTGCCAGTTTTCTGTTTTCCATGATCTCCTTCACTGAACAAACTTGGCTGTCCTGAAACTGGGTCTAAGGCTAACCCTAAACTCAGGGATCTGCCTGCCTCTGCCTCTGCTGTGCTGGGATTGAAGGTAAACATCATCATGTTCAGGTTTAAGCTTTTCTTTAATTCCTTCTCACAGGTTGGAAACTTAGCTGGGTGGGGTTTTGCTCTGAGGTCACCACTCCCTTTATTCTATTTAATATCAGGATTTCCTTTAATCTGTTTATCTCCTTGAACACCGGACTTAGCTCCATTCCACTTCCTCGTGCCTCCTTTCTCCTCACACTGTACATTTTCTGACTTTCCTTGTTTAGCTAGCTCTTTTCCATTATAGGTCTGCATAAGTGTGGCCACTAGTAACCAAGCAGCACAGTCAATACTAGGCTGTCTGGAAATTTCTTCTGCCAAAGCTGTTGATCCAAACCATTTAATTTAGCCTAAGGCAGGGTTGGTTTTTTTTTTTTTTTTTTTTTGACAAGGGCAGAATGCAGCCACATTCTTCAAAATATCACAAGAAACAAGGCCACACTAACATTTTTCTCCTCTGAAACCTCTTGAGTCAGGTTCCCATGGTTCATATCAGCACCATGTTCCTACTAGGATGGCCCAGTAAGCCCAGTTTAAAGCATTCAATGGATTTTTTTTTTGTTTTTTTTTTTTTGTTTTTTGTTTTTTTAGTTTTTTGAGTCAGGGTTTCTCTGTATAGCCCTTGTTGTCCTGTCAATGGATTTTCTAATCCATAGTCCCAAAGTCCATATTGCTACAAACAAAAGCATGGTCAGGTGTAACAGCCCATTCTGCCCCATGTTTGGGGGCTGCTTTGTCCTGGCCCTAGCTGCTGCTCCAGCCTGCAGGTCAGGGTCTAGCAAGAGAGAGAGTGGGGATGGAGGGGCAAGAGACGAGAAGAATGGAGACAAGACAGAGGGTCTGAGCATGTCTCTCTCTCTCTCTATCGAAAGGAAATTCTGGGTATTTATACCCTTTACCGAGTGCCTCGCCCTTGTGGACAAGCACAGCTGAAGGCACTATGTCATGTACCTTGTAGTATGGAGACCACGTGCGCCTTGCAGCTAAAGGCACTAAACAGCAAAACAAGATATGTGAGAAAAACGTGATGTTTATCAGAGTGTGCTCAGCTGTTGTGGGCTGTTGAAAACAAGTCTCTTGTCAGGGTATATGGCTCGAGATGGCTGCAAAGATGATAGCCACTTTCAGCTAAGAGTTGGCTCCCAACAGTCAGGCCTATCATAGCAATACCCATGTCTTACTTAGAATCTTTATTGCTGTGGAAAGAAACAATGACCATGGCATCTCTTATGAAGGACAACATTTAATTGGGGCTGGCTTACAGTTCAGAGGTTTAGTCCATTATCATCATGGCGGCACTCAGGCATCATGGTGCTAGAGAGAAAGCCGTGAGCTTTACATTTTGATCTGTAGCCAGCAAGTAGAGACTGGGGCACATTTCCTCTAACAGCACCACCCTTAAATCCAACAAAGCAAACTCCCCAAAGTACCACTCTCTATGGACCTATAAGAGCCATTCTTATTCAAGACACCACAGTTGTATTCTTAAATTTGATTTGCAAGTATTTTATTGAGAATTTTTGCAAATGTATATATAAGAGTTATTGGTCTTAATTTTTTGTTTTGAGTTTTTGTGTGGTTTTGGTGTCGGGATAATAGTTTTATAAAACAAACTTGGTAATGTTTCTTCCATTTCTATTTAATGGAGTAATGTGAGGACCGTTGGCATTATCACTTCTTGAAGGTCGGTAGAATTCTATGTTGAATCCATCTGGCCATAGGCTTTGTGAAAGATTAGGCCATTTTCAATTAATGCTTTTATTTAACTAGGAGTAGTAGATCTGCTTAGATGACCTACTGCATTTGGTAGGTCATCCATATCATGAAATTCATCCATTTCTTTTAGATTTTCCAACCTGGTGAAATACAAATTTTTAAAATATGCCTTTATGATTCTCTAAATTTCCTTGACATCTATTTTAATATATCTCTTTTCATTTCTAATTTTATTAACTTAGACCCTTAATGTGGCTTCTAATTTTTGTTTCAATTTCATTGATTTCATCCCTGAGTTTGATTTATTTATTTATTTATTTATTTCTTCCATTTTTATTGTTTTTTCTTGTTTATTTTATTTTTAGAGATTTCAAATGTATTAATGTATTAATACAATTGTATTAATTATAATGACAATAAAATGTATTAAGTTATTAATGAGATCTTTCCAGAATTTGATGTAGGCAGTTAGTGCTATAAACTTGCCTTTTATGCTCCTCCTTCCGTGTGTCCCATGGTTTGGGTGTGTGTGTTTTCACTTTCATTCAATTCTAAAAATGTTTTTAATTTCCTTCTTCATCTTCTTTCACTCAATTTTCATTCAGTAGTGAGTTGTTCAGTTCCCATGAGTTTGTATACTTTCTGCTGTTTCTGTTGTCGCTAACCACTTTAATCCATGATGGTCAGTTAAGATTCAGGGTGTTTCAATTCTCCTCTATCTGTTGAGACTTGCTTTGTGTACTAACATGTAGTCAGTTTTGGAGAAATTTGTGTGCTGCTGAGAAGAAAGTGTGCTCTTTGGTGTTTGGGTGGAATGTTCTATAGATATTTGTCAGGTCCATTTGAATTACGATGTTATTTAACTCCAGTGTTTCTCTGTTTAGTTTTTGTCTAAATGACCTATGGGTGATAATAGGGTATTGAAGTTCACCTATTACCACTGTGTTAGAATCAATATGTGATTTTAGCTGTAGTAGTGTCTCCATTATGAACTTGGATGACCTGTGTTAGCTACATAAATGTTTAGAATTGCAATGTGCTTTTGACAGAATTTTTCTTTTATGTGTGTGTAGCACCCTTCCCTATCTCTTCTGACTAAGTTTTGATTTGACATCTATTTTATTAAAATAGCTACACCAGCTTGGTTCTTGGTTCCATTTGCTTGGAATAACCTTTTCTATCTTTTACCCCCAGGTGATGCCTGTCCTTGGTAGCAAGGTATGTTTCTTGGATGCAGCAGAAAGATGTATTCTGTTTTGTTTTTTGTTTTTTGTTTTGGTTTTTCAAGACAGGGTTTCTCTGTGTAGCCCTGGCTGTCCTGGAACTCACTCTGTAGACCAGGTTGGCCGAGAACTCAGAAATCCACCTGCCTCTGCCTCTCAAGTGCTGGGATTAAAAGATGTGCGCCACCACTGCCCAGCGTATTCTGTTTTCTAATTCACTCTGTTACTTTGTATTTTTTTAATTGGGGTACTGAGACTATAAATATTTTTAAAATTTTTATTTATTTACCTTTATGTTTTGTCTACATGTATGTCTGTGTGTAAGTGTCAGATCTTGGAGGTACAGACAGTTGTGAGCCTCCATGTGAGTGCTGGGATTTGAACCTGGGTCCTCTGGAAGAGCAGTCAGTGCCCCCAACCACTGATCAATCTCTCCAGCCCTGGGACTATTAATATTGAGAGCGAGTATTGAACAGTGTTAATTAATTCTTGTTACTTCATTGTTATGATTTTTCCTTATTGATTACTATTCTGGGATTATCTATTTCTTGTATCCTCTGAGTGTAGTTAACATTCTCTTCAGACTGAATCTTTCCTTTTACTGCTTTCTGAAAATCTGCACTGGTAGAAAGACTTGGCTTAAATTTTTTTTGAATGTGTAATGTTTTTCTTTCTTCATGGGTTGTGACTGTTAGTTTTGCTAGGTATAGTAGTCTGGGCTGGCATTTGAACTAGGCAGGACTTCCTGGTTTTTAGTTTCTCCATTGAAAAGTCAAGTGTTATACTAATGGATTTAACTTTATATGTTACCTTGGTCTTTTTCCCTTGCAGATTTCAATATCATTTCTTTGTTCTATACATTAGTATTTTGAATATTATATATCATGGGAATTTTCTCTTTTGGTTCTATTTAGTGTTCTGTCTGCCTCTTGTACTTTGGTAGTCATCTCCTTTTTAAGCTATAGAGATAATCTTCTATGATTTTGTTTAAAACATTTTCTGTGCCTTTGACCTGGGTTTCTTCTCCTTCCTCTATGCCTCTTATTTTAAGGTGTGGTCTTTTCATGTGCCCCAGATTTCTTGGATGTCTTGTGTCTGGAATTATTTAGACTTAACATTTTCTTGGCTGAGCTATCCATATCTTCTACTTTGTGTTAAAGAACGAAACTTTTCCACATCTTTCAACCTGTTAGTGAGGCTTACCTCTGGGACTTTTGTTGACTTCCTGAATTTTTCATTTTGAGTTTATTTAATATTGGCTTTTCTTCAGCCATAGCATTCCTGTGTTAAATTCTACTTTTATCGAATTGTCCTCATGAGTTCATTCAACTCCATGTTTTCGTGGTCTACATGGAAGCATTTATTTATACCCTGTTTTCAGATAAGCATAAATATACCCACATATTTGAACATAGCCATAACTGATATTTTAAAGTCCTTTCCTTGTGCTTCAGTTAAATTGATATGTGTGTGTGTGTGTGTGTGTGTGTGTGTGTGTGAAGGCATAATAGAATAGTGTTGCTGGCTTCCGGAGGAGGCATATTGTCTTGGTTGTCCATGCTTTTGTGATGGGATTTAGATATCTGTAGTTCTGGGGTTTGAAGTATTTTTTAAATGTAGATATCTGGTCCTGTTTTTGTTGTTGTTACTTACTTGTTTGTTTTTTTTAGGTGTGTTGTTTTGTTCTTTTATTGCCTTTGCTCCAATCTGACAAGTAGTGGAATTATGATTGGTTTCCAGTCTTGGGACCCCTCCTTAGCTCTGGCCTCAGATGACAGAGGATGGGGATGAGCTGGGAGTAGGAGCTGAGGTGAGAGGCAACGGAAGTTCTAAGAGTACTCTAGAGACACAATGCAGACAGCAAATCTGGAGGGACAGATCTAACTGAATGCCTTGAAACTAAAGTCCCATGATCAGACAGAGCTTCAGGATTCAGTCTTTGCCCTACTAGATTCTGGTCTTGCCTTCATTCAGTATTTCCTTGCTAAACCACTATTCTTCCCTTTTGGAATGTGTGTGTGTGTGTGTGTGTGTGTGTGTGTGTGTGTGTGTTGTGTGTATGTATATTAAGAGATTGCCTTGAATCTTAGGAGAGACTTTAGACAGTTTGGATACTGTGAAGGACTATGGGAAATATTGGCCTTGGACCAAACATAACAGTTTTTGTTATAATATGGCCATGAGCCTATGGGGGGGCCAGAAAGCGGGATGTGGTGGTCTGAATGAGAAATGTCACTGGCAGGCTCAGGCATTTGAACGTTTTGTCCTTAGTTGGCAACCCTGTCTGGGAAGGTTTGGGATGTTTGGCCTTGTTGGAGGAAGTGTGCCTTGGTAATATGCTTTTGGAGTCTTTGAGAACATTTGCCCTCACTCTACTTTCAGCTTGACCCAGCTCCTCCTTCGTTCCAGATGCAGATGTGGCCTCTCAGTTTCCTGCTCCAACCACCAAGCTTGCTTGCAGCTGTTTTCTGCCCATGCTAGACTCTTATCTGTTTGGAACTCACCATGTAGACCCAAATGGCTTCAACTCACAGAGATTTACACTTATACCTCTGCCTCCTGAGGATGGGAGGTTTAGCCTTGCTGGAGGAAGTGTGCCATGGTGATGCTGACTGTGGGAATGTTGTTTTATCTCCAACAGAAAAGTAGTTAAAATGGTAACAAAGCCCCAATTCTGAAGATGGAATATACTTTGATAGTAAGACATAGAGAAATCAAGTTGGAACTGACACGGAAACTTTTCTTTACTGACTAGCTCTATAATACTGAGAAGTTTTACACAGGCTGCTGTGGTGCTTCATCAGTGGTGTTGCCTCATGGTAAACTCTGAATGCTCCAGTATTGACTTGCCAGGTAAGATCGACCACTGATACAATAGCGGCATATTGGTTGTGGTAACCAACTGATTTCTAATTGGACGTGAGGTCTGTGGCCACAGGAGGGAATTCATATCTGATACTGTAAACCCAGTCAAAAGCCCATTACTCAGATCCTAGGACCTATGGAACGGCTGACTACTGTTGTTTTGCTAAATGGACATATGGAAACTGCTTTATAAATATTTATGTTTCTATTCACAGATTAGAGATGTTCTCATCTCTGGCCAGAGAAGCTTCTCTCTGCAGTGAACAGCAGTCAGTGAAGAGACGCCTAACTGGTCATGTGACTGTTGAGTGCTGAGCTCTAAATAAGAAATGTTTATTATTCTCCATCCTAATGCTTAGTGGACATCATGGAAGACAGGGCAGAGATAATGAGGCACGCTGTGTAATTCTGTCTTCTGGACAGGACATGGCCACTGTGCTAATGGACTTGCTGAGGCTATGTTTATCTGCCCAAAGTCAAGCCAGGGAGATTAATCAACCATTATATTCCTCTGCACTCAGTGGAGGAGACTATGTTACAGGATGTGGGGGGATAGCAGTGGGGAGTGTTGGATAAATATGATCGAGATATGTGGTATTCTTGTATGGACTTGTCAAAGAATAGGAAAAAGATACTCTGAAAAAGACTCCCTGGTTAGAGAAATGGCTCAGTGGATAAGAGCCTTTGCTACTCTTACAGAAGACCTGGGGTCAGTTTCCAGCCCTTATGTGGCAGATCACTGCCACCTATATAACTCCAGTCTCCTGGATTCCATGGGGCACACATGTGGATATATATGCATGTCAAACTCTCATACACATAAAATAAAAAGAAATATATTTTTAAAATGTTCCTGTAAAATTTTTGGGAGGATAAATGGTAAGAATTCCAGGACAAGTCCTTAGCAGCGTCTAATCCTCCCTGCTTAGCACGTTCTGAGAGCACATTCTTCAAGGAAACATCTGCGTATTTGCCTTAAACCTGGTGGCCTAGACCTTTTGTATCCCATAGAAAAGGTCTTTGTGTCTTCTCTGCTTTTGAGGAGGCCAGCTTTTATCTAACGTCCCTTTTACAGATCTTCAATCCCTGGGTGGACCAGGAACTTTGCAAAAGTGGTAATTAAAGAGCAGTAGACTGCTAGTCAGGAAAACGCAGGAGCTCAGCGGCACAGCCAGTTCCAAGGGAAGCAAATGCTACCTTTTACTCTGTTTCCTCTTCTCTCCCGTCACGACACCAACTCAAGATGAGCCCAGCAGGCTCCAGCACTCCACAAGCAAGGCTAAAAAGACCTGATGCATAGTCTTGAACCAACATGCTTACAGGCTATAGAGAATCTGGGTTCCCCTTCTCCTCAGGCCTAATGGGATGAAACCTGATGGGATCTCAAAGGACCTTCACACCTCCTCAGACACCTGAAGCCAGAGCCTTGCTATTGAGACCACATGTCCATCCCTGGTTTTGCCCAGCCTGTGGAGGAGTTAGCATTCCAATTAAGGCTCCTGGGTTAGCCACACCACAGTTTGAAAGAAAGGAAAGTTTAAAAGAAGCAACCCCACCCTTCCCACCTCCCCACCTCCATGAGACCATTTTCCCTCTATCCTCAACCCCACCTCAGATTACCCAATAACAGGAGCCAGAGAGGGCAGTGTCAAACTTCCCCGGGGCATCTGTTGTACTCTCAAAATAATTTAGTTTCAAAGTTGAGAACAGATGGCCTGCATTTCCCCGACTTTTAGCTGGTTCCAATGTGCAGACAGTTAAGATCATAATGTTAACATTTTCTCTGTTTTATGTGCATATAAAATATTCCTGAAGAATGTGCTTTTGAATGCAAAGTTTGATCCAATTACAATTTTATAGTTTATAAAAACATAAAAAGTCTGTTTTCTGGGTGTTTGAGACCCTGAGGCCTTTACAGTAAACTTTGGAAGCTTGCAGGGAGACATAATTGCCAACTTGTCAAGGAAGACCCTGTGGAACTTAAAATGATGAGCCCATGAGGTAAGGATGGAAACATCCCATGGTCTCTTGGGAGTGAAGGAGATACTGATGGGGGGAATTAGGAACAATCCTGTGGTCTTTGATCAGATTGAAAATGATTGTTGCACTGTTTTTCTAAAGGCGGGGTGGGATAAAGTAGAGAAAGCAATATTGTAAACTTAATTTCTGTGGTCTAGAAGGCACAAGGTAGCTTGGGGAGCTTTTCCATTAATGAGACAGAGGAGCAGGTCTTCAGCCAACACATCAGACATTCCTCTCTCCAGGGAAAATGTCAAAGAGTTCCTGGGAATGGAGGTGGAGCTTTTTCCAGTCTCTTTCAAAGTATCTGAGCAAATAACTTCAGCAGTGTGGGTATTGATGTTTTCTGCTCACAAACCCAACAAGGTTAAGGGCTGAACTCTTTTCTAGGTCTAGAATGCTAATGCCAAGCACCGAGTACAAGCTGTTGGGACACACGGATGGCTGTCAGCAGCATGTTTGGGGATAAATGTTTATGAAGTGAAAGGATGTCCAGAACAGAGTCCAGATTGGAGGACTTGCTTCTGCAAAGGCAAGGTGGCATTACCAGCATGTCTCTGAATAGATCACATCTGTGTGAGTAGTTTGTTGAATTAACACCCTGTCCCGTTTAGAGACATTGATGAGGTGTTTCTCTCATTGACTGGGAACAGTGAGCGTGTGTACAGGATTGTTTTGGAAAGTCAGTGTGGAATGGGTTTCCTTCCAGGGATTGTCCATCTCCAGCTGCTTCCCCGTGACATTCCTGTGCCTGAGGAACAGAGCATTGTCCCATTGCATTCACGTTAGGCAGGTCCCCTAGCTCCGGAAACATATGATTATCTGGTGGTAATTGCTTTGGTACTGATTCTAGGCTAGATCATAATTAGGGGAATTCTGGCTCTTAGAACTATGGGAAAAAATACGGTTCAGCTTATTACTACCAGAAACACGTGAGTCTCAAACAGGTCAAGGGGTTTGGAGAAAATCACACAGGTTCTTGGGTCAGGCCTCCTGATACTGTAATATAATCCTATGATCTATTCCATATCTTGTATGAGAAGACCCAAGAATCTGAAGCCAACTGAAGAAGGTGTCCCTATGGCTTTCTCGGGGCTCCTGCCACAAATGACCATGAACCTTGCTGATATGTGTGTGGCTAACAGCTGTGCCAGTTAGAAATCTGGAATCAAGGTGTTGTGAAGCCCACTCTCCTCCTTAAGGCTCTGGGGAAGGGTCCTCCAGTTACCTCTTCTAGCAAATAGGGCCTTCAGAATTCCAGAAGTACATATCTGCCTATTTCTGCTTATTCTGTGTCTCTCTCTCTGTGGGTCCTTGTTTCTGGTTTTGAAGACTCATTAGATTCGCAAGCCACATAGATTCAGCGCGGTCTCATCACCATCTTTGACTAGGTAATTATACATGCCCGTTTTTTTTTTTTTTTAAAGCCAGGCCATTCTTTGAGGCTCTGGGTGGACATGGATTTGGGAGACACTATTCGCCAACCTCAAATGAGCAGTAGGAAAAGAAGTCAGAAGCAGAGGGTCTCGAACACACTCTTTCCTTGTGGCCTGAGCCCTGGCTATTTTTACCCAGGAAATCTGGTCCTTACCGGCTTCTGCATACCCATAGGACATTTGCAGTCATCCCAGCTCTCTTACTCTCCGTAATGAGCAGCCTTCAGTGTTGCATGATTCCATTTATGTTTTAAGAGATTTTTCTCTGGATGCTATCTAGACAATTAGGTATAGGAAGTGATGTTATGGTTTTTGGAGTCCTTCAAGAGAAAGGCACATAGAGTTGGGGTCAGAGGAAATGCAGGAGGTGAGCAGATTCTGAATATAATTTTGAGTGATATTTTCGCCACTTGGGGTTGAGCCTCTGTTCAATATCCAAGTGAGCCAAGTCTGTGACTAAAGGAGCAGGTCCATATTGGAGATAGAGAGGCGGTGAATCATAGTGACCAGATGGTATTTAAACCCGTTTTACCAGATGAGGTCATCTGTGGAGTTCGATGAGGAGAACTCAAGGTCATGCTGTGGCCCCTTATCTTACTGGATTCTAGGGAGATATGGAAGGTCAAAGCATAGGTCACTAAAAGCTACAGGACTCAGGACTCAGAGAGACAGAAAACCATCAGGAGAGTCAGTGTCCCGAAGGCTGCCCTAAGAAGGGAGCGATGAATTATGTCAGAACTGGATGATAGACAGGAGAAAAAAGCTTGACGTCTTTAGGATTAACTGCAGAGCCGTAAATCTAGCTAATAACCAAGTATGATACCTTTCAGGATCAGTGAGCAAATGTTCTTATCACGAAAGGTTAAGTATTTGAAGTCATAGACAGGTTAATTAACTTGGTTTGATCATTCTCCCTCGGGTTCGTGGTCATGACATTATTCCGAAGTCTGGAAGTATATACGAGTATAATTTGTTAATGTATGACTAAAATATTGGCTGAGGGATCAAAATGAATCCTAGGGACATTGAAGGATCCTGGTGTCTGTGGTAAAAGGTTTAATGATGTAATGAAGAGATTCCTAGGACTCTGGATGGCAGAACTGTGATGGAGCCCATTGCCTACTGCCTGGTGGCCCCGGGGCGGTCTAATCCAACAGCATTATACTTCATTTGCCAGTGTAGCTCTCGGGGCACGAGACCTGGAGTTTGGGAATGAGGCCAACAATATTGGTTGCATGAACTAGGAGAAAATTCATCCTTGTGCTTAGACAGAGAGTCCTCTTATTCTCTGCAGGTGACCCCTGCCTTTAAGATTTTTCAGTGACAGGCTTGTGGAAGGTTTCCCATGCTTGAAGTTTTCTGTCTTGGGCAAGGGACTTGCTTTAGGCAGTCTCTAGGATTCAACTTGTGGCTGCAGTCAGGGGCCACTCTCTCCTGCCTCTGCCTCTAAAACTCTACCCTTGGGCTGCAGAAGAGGATTCATTCCTGAAGCTGCTCCAGCCTCTGAGAGCTCCTTCTCCTGATGCTCCCTACCAGGGGTCTGTTTTCTACAGGCTTGTGTAAAGGATTGTTCTCAGGTGGCACCCTGAAGCTTTCTAAGAGCTTCCAAGCTGGAAGGGATGCTGCCTGGCTCTCAACTGCCCTGCAAAGCCCGCCCAGGCACAGAACTGTGATGCCCACAGTCTCTCTTGGTCAGTGTCCTGCTGCTCCTCGGGGGAGTCTTAGCAGTTTTACTTTTCTTTTTAAATTGTTATTCCCACATGGGATTCTCCATATTTTCCCTTCTCTCCCTGTCGACTCCATCCTTGGAAGAGAGTGGGACAAGGAGACAGGAGACTGACTGCTCTCCACTGACCACTTCATCTGGAAGCAATCCTTCACCTAATGGATGACCTCGATTTTCATTTAGGGGAGAGAACTACCTGTTTCTATACATCTACACACTTGCATTTTTGCTTTAACGCATCTGTAGAACTAGGTCGCTTAGGCTTGTGTGTGTGTGTGGTGTAATTTTTCAGGTTGCACACTTAGAACACATGCACGCACATGCTGTGATTTTTCAGGTTTTTCTGTCCTGATTTGATTTTGTACGTGTTTTTGGCTGGAGTATCTCCTTTAGATCTCTACACTGGAGCTTTCTCCAGTTTTCTCCTTCTTTTCCTCTTCTTCCTCTTTCTCATCTTTGGCAGCAGCAATAACACGTTTTTACTTTTTCCGTTTGGAGCATTACTGCCACTTCTGGGGGCAGTTTGCTTTCCAGGTGTTCTCAAACCATCCCCTTCACCTTCCTAAGGGCTGTCCATCAACAGACCCATACTTGATGCCTACTTTAAATCCCTCAAGGAAGCTGGTTGCTGTACACCTATTTTCAAAGTTGCCAGAGTTGCGTTAAGCTCATATTCCATTGCCTCTCTTTCCACAAGACACAACTTTTCCTTCTCACCTTCCTCTTCCTCTACTGTAACATGCTGATTCTTGTTGGCCTTCTGTTCACAATCATAAAGGTAGTTCTGGGCCCTCAGCAGGCTCACGCCTATCCTATCTTCCACTCAAGTGGGTGAGAAGGCAGATGGGGAAGACAGCGTACTGTTCCAGAATTATACACACAAGACAGAGTCATACCAGGGCTAATCTTGATTTTTTTTTTGAAAAGCTTTTCCATCTCACAGGAAGACTCCCCAGGAGCTCATTAGACCAAAGTGCTCCACAAGCTGGAAAAGAAGCTCTTGGAAACACAGGCAAGGTCGTGCGGATGAGCAGGAGGCAAGAGAGTTCTGTTGCAAAGGGAGGAAGTGTAGCGGGGGGATGCTTTCACTTAGTCTGTGATGACAAGATAAAGAGTTAATAGATTCAAGCTGCATATTGCCGGCGATAAACCTCCCAACCCGATGGATGGAGCTCCAGACAGCGGGAGGGTCATCGGCCTCCACCCAGCACCCTCCCAAGTTACAGGGCTCGAGGACCAGTCCTAATGTCATACGGAACAGGTAGTCCTAATGTCATGTGGCATTGGGAACAGGTAGGAGGTGGGTGAGAAACGCTGACAGGTCTGCTTTAGCCTATTTCTCTGGAAGCTCAGGAATCAACAGGCATGGCCGGTTCCAGGGACATTTGCTTTCTTCGTTGCTTTGTTTCGTTTTGTTTCAGACAGGTCTCCTCTGTGTAGCTCTCGCTGGTGTGGAACTTGATACACAGACTAGACTGGCCTTGAACTTGCTCTAGACTTTCTTTTGCCTCAAGGGTGCTATAATTAACAGGTATGAACCACCAGAACCAGAAGGACATTTCTTACTCCCTTCAGGACGCTGACACATTCCCAAGTTCCACATTAGGAACCCCATTGAAGTGGCACAGTTTACTAAAAGTTGGTGGAATTACAGTCTTGGGCTGGAGGGAGAGGGAGTTTAAAACTAGACAAACGTACCCTCTGGTTCAGCCATTTTTTGAGCAGAACTTGGGAGAAATGTGTATCTGTGCCCTAGTGCAAGCAGAACAGTTCATATTTGCTGACTTGGGTCCTACAAAATAAGTCCTGGCTGCTTGTTGCACCTACTTTTCTGACTGTGTGTGTGTGTGTGTGTGTGTGTGTGTGCGCGCGCATGTGTGTGTGATGTGCACGCATGTGTGTGTGAATGTATGTGTGGCTGTGAGTGTGTGTGTGTAAGTATACATGTGTGTTTGTATGAGTGCGTGTATGTGTGTGTGGTATGCTGTGTGTATGTGTATGTGGTGTGCTGTGTGTATACTGTATGCATGTGTGTGTATGTGTGTACATGTGTGCATGTGTGTGCGGGACATGCAGGCTGGTTTTGGAGGCACACACTTTAGTGCCTGGCTTTTTATATGGGTTCTGAGGAGTCAAAACAAAACTAAGGTTCTCCTGCCTGTGTGGCACGCACTTTACTAATGGAGTGGCCTCCCAGCTTTTCCTGATTCCTTCCTCCTACACGGAGCGGGTCATTTCTCCTGGAGGAGGAGAAGAAAGGAAGGAGAGAGAAAGGAGGAAAGACAAAACAAAAGCAAGCATACGCAGTGAACAGATTTATAGGATGCTTTGGCAATGGCCTGTCTTGAGAAGCTTCCAGAACAAGCCTCTTTATGGGGCAGTTACACAGCAACTTATCAGAAATGTTTCCCCCAAAATGTTCCGAGAAAGGAAACTTTTATTCTTTACTCCTTGATCAGATTCAGCACCCCATCCCCTAGAACATCAGCCACCCGGGTCTTTCTCGCCCATGCGGGTCTCCTCATAGAACGTCTCCATGCGGCGCGCAAGGAGCCGTCAGATAGCTCTCGAGGGGCAGAGCCACCTTTCCTGCCCTCTTCATGCTCTCTCGCAACTTTTCCAAAACCAACCCCCAGCCCCTGTGCACATCTCTAAAGCACTTGGGTAATCTGAAACGCCCTCCATAGATGGCTTCATCTGTGTTTACAGATAGAAGACAAGTTGCTAGAAGCAGGATTGGGTTTGTTTTCCATAAGTCAAACCAGCTGTGCTCTCCTGCCTATGGCTGCTTCCTTTGCAAATGCCAAATGTCACTTGTGGTTGGAGCCTCTTCTCTTAGAATTGTTTTCCTCTGGCGAAGCCAGCTCTCCTCCTCTGCTCCCTCTTCCCTGCCAGCTGCTCCCCTGCAAGGTGTCAGCTTGCTGGGCCTGCCTGTGCCTTGCCCCTGCCTGGCTCCTAGGACAGTGTCCCATCCCAGGGGTCCAACACCTCTTGCCATGCAGTTTTGCTAACTGCAGTCTGAGGCTGGAGTACAGTAGCCTTTTCCAGAGTCTTCCATTTTCTTCCTTCTCGAGAGCAACTCAATAGAAACTTATCTCTGTGAGGTCATAATTCAGAGATCATTTTGGAAAGAAAAGCTTGTATAGTTCATTTTACCACTCAGTGGAAGCAGTACCAGTATTTCTATATGAGGTAAGAGACAGCTATGGTTTGCACTGGTGATATTTAAATAGGCATAGAAGTTAAAAACCTTTTGTGTTTATGTAATTCATTTTCTTTAGATAGAAATTCCTTGGAAAGTGAGACAGGCTATCTTACTGACAAAGTTTCAGTACACCATTTGTTGAATGACTGCTACGAATTCAATATCTTCCTTCAAAGAGCACACAACCTACTTTTTGAAGAAAGTAGGGGACAAGCCTACAGCTATATAAAATGATGTGTTCTATTCCCTTGTGTCATTGGCCAAAGAAATGGAGGCTTAAGAAAGTTGTTACAGTGGGAATTTGGCGCACAGGGATTAGTGAAGACTTCCTGGTAGCAAGGTTGAAGAAGTGGTCTTAGATTGCAGGGGCTGAAATACAGGGGCTGGAGATATGCTTTAGCAGTTAAGAGCACTGGCTGCTCTTGCAGACGACCTGGGTTCAGTACCCAGGACCCAGGCAGCTCACAACAGTCTGTAATCCTAGTTTCAGAAAATCCAGTGCCCTTTTCTAGCCTCCTTGGACATCAGGCATGTATGTTGTGTACAAACATACAGGCAGGCCAAAGCACCCATACACATAAAATAAGACAAATAAAAATAAACAAATGGAATAACATAATGTATAGAGAGATATAAGACAAGGGGATTAGTTGGTTAAAGTTTAACAATTAACTCCTCCCTACTCTGCAGAACTAAGACAAACCAAAGCACCTGACTGTTGTCCTTTGTGATTTCCAGGTATATTTATAACAGTGCCGACCACTTTCCACGGTGTACGTGGTGTGAATACACTCAGGATGGCTAATTCACAATCAGTTTTAAGGTGTGAAGTTAATTGACTAGCCAGGAGTAGTTAAGAGCTGCTGATCTAAGGTTGCCATCCCCGAGGTGGAATCCTCTAGCAAAAACCATGAACTCGGGGTCCAGCAAGGAGGCACCCTCATGCACAGAGCCCTATGAGCTCTTATAATGGCTCTGAGAAAAACCACACAGAAACACTTGAGCTAACGCTCCTCTATAGAGATACCTCCCCAGCAACAACAAGTGTTATCAATGAGTAGTCACAAACTCTTACTATGATGCTGAAGAAGACTTAGTTTTAAAATGATTTATTCAGGACGTATCCTTTTTTTGTTTTTGTCTTGAAAAGATTCCTCTCTAACTCCCTTATATGTGCTTATGGGCTGCAATAACATCCCTGAGTCCCAGGACTTCCCTGTTTCTCGCAGGACTTTCCTGTTTCTAATTGACTGTTTTGTAGTTGGTCTCTCTGTCGCTCACTGGGGTTTGACACTGCTACGGTTTGCAGGTAGTAGGAACTCGATTCCTGTGCTGTCGGGTTAGTGGTGTTACTGAAGTGGTTCTCAACCTGTGGGCCACAAACCCTGGCAACCCTCTATCTCCAAAAATATTTATATTACCATTCATAACCATAGCAAAATTACAGTTATGAAGTAGCAATGAAAATAATTTTATGGTCGGGGTCGTCACAATATGAGGAACTGTATGAAAGGGTCACAGTGTTCAGAAGGTTGAGAACCACGGCTCTACTGGGGAGTGTGTTGGCTCTTGGGATGCCACTTCATAGATAGATTAATGCCATTATTACAAGTCCATGGTCCTTATTAAAGGATGAATTTAGCTCTCTCTTGTCTCCCTTTTGCCCTCCCCCCGCTTTGCCCTTCAGCCATGGTATGTAGCAGAAAGATTGCCTTCTCCAGAATGTCCTTCCTTTAAATTTAAGATTCTCTTTACAGTACGTTACCAGCCCGTGTAAGTCACTGCAAGTTACACAGCCAGTTGGGTTCCTTTGTAGAATCACGGAATAAAGATAGAAAGTCAAGAATGGAGGACTGTTGCCGTAAGAAATACCTAAAAGTGAGGGAGCAGCTGGGTAGAGGGTAGAAAAATTCAGAGGCACAGAGAAGAAAAAGCCCAGGCAGCCATAGTGGAGCAGTTAGGGTGATTCTGAAGAAGGTACAGGGAAAAAACTGTAGAGGAAGTCTGAAAGATATGTGACAGGTTGTCATGGTTACCATGTTGGTGGGAATATGCACAGTAAAGAAACAAAAAACACGGCATTGGCAACTAGAGCAATGCCCCTGTTGTGGTTGACTATGAACTGTCTTCCACGGGGTCATATGTTGAATTCTTGGTCCTTCCCTAAAGGTGCTATTTTGGGAGACTTTAAGAGATAAGGCATACCTGGAGAAAATAGATCCTGGGGAGTATATCTTAAAGGTTCTACTTGGTCCCCAGTTCCTTCCTTGCTAACTGCCTCTTACATGCTATGAGACAGACAGCCTTTGTCACATGAGCCATGAAGGCCTGCACAAGTGTATATAGGATCAAACAGCTATCAACTGAGCCATCTGAAATCGTGAGCCCAAATAGGACCATCTTCTTTCAGTTGGTGTCCAGTGTTCGGTCACAGCTATAGAAATCTGAACAACACAGCCATCCTTGTTAGAAAGTAGCCAAAGGCTACAACAAACTTTGTTCCCCGAGAACGATGAACTGGGAAATTGAAAAATTTTGTAAGAAAAATATGGAAGGGAGATAACTGGTATCTTTAAACTGTACTCTGTAAAATGAAAGGGAAAGTTTTAATTTTTTTTTATGATTAAGGAGGACAACAGAAAGTAAACAGGAGAAATGTCTTAGAGCTTTGGTGGGTGCAGTCAGAGCTCTACCGGAGTAGCACGGAATAGAGAAATGTAAGCGGGCCTACTCCTCAGACCACTGGTCTTGAGACCCTCCAGTATGGTTGGATGCAGGCTTATGGCTTCAACCATAACACTTATTCTACAGCCTGAGTTCACCAGAGCTATTGGTACAGACTGGTCTCAGGGGCCTGGCTCCTCCAGTGTTCCTAGAAGTGACAAAAGGTCAAAGAGCATTCTGGTGTCCTGAGACTTTCATGCTTGTGTAAACTCCTAGGTTAGGTTGGCCCCTGAAACTTTCTTTTCCTGATGCCCCCGCCTTGACATGGGCATATCTATTTTATTTATGCCTTTCTCAGCATTGTCTTTTGGAAGCATGTGACAGTTCAAGAAGGTTACCTCAGAATGACTCTGTCTGTATGTGCTATTTAGGTAAGAGTTTGGGCTTTGAACTTTTTGAGTCAGTGCTGAACTGACTTAAGTTTTGTGTGTTCTTGAGGTTGAATGAATGTGTTTTTCATGTTAAAAGAATAGAAATTTGGGGAATCGGGAGAGAAATGTTGGTTTAAATTTGTTCACTAAAATTCATAGTATGGGACCTTGATTCCCTAGTGCAGGGGCATTGGTCCTAGCGACACTGAGGTGTTGTATGCTGATATTTTAGGAACGGGCTTATTGTCATGAGAGGAGTGAGGTCTTTATGCAAGGATGAATTTGGCTCTCTCTTCTGTCTCAGCTGCTATCCTGCTGCCTTGGTCATGGGTTCTGTTCATAGCAGTAAAACCCTAACTAAGGACAACCAGAGAAAGGGACAACGCCAGCAACTCTACCCTAGAGATACTCTCAGTATCTCCTAAGCTATAAAGAGCACCATCCCAACCACACCTAGCACAGCCCTGTGAGGTCACCCACACTGCTCCCCAGTGTCAACTGCCATTACAAAAATTAATTGGTTTGAAATAATGTGATTTTTAAAATTCTTTGACAATTTCCTGCACGCATATATTGATTTTTTTTACTGCTCATTATTTTCTCACAGTGCCCCCCCTTCTGCTTGAAACCTATCTCCAAACACCCCCATTTTACACTGATGCCTTTTTGAAAGTCTCACAGAGTTTAGTTATAGTTACAGGCATGAGTGTGAGAGGCAGGTTATTTACTGGGACTTTGGGAAAAACCTTCCCTGGCATCCTTTAACCGTCTTAGTCTGTCAGTGAGGAATGGGGCTGCATAACTAACCTCCTCACCCATTGACTTAGTTAGGGTTTCTATTGCTGTGAAGAGACATCAGGACCAAGGCCACCCTTATAAACAGAAGTGTTTAATTGGGGGCTTGCTTACAGTCCCACAGTTCTATGCCCCATCTTTTGCTATTGGAGGAATGCTATAGATCTACCCTTAGGTTCCAACATTCCACCGTCATCTGTTCTCCACGCTTTGGCAAACTGTGGATCTGCGTTCACTGCCACCCATTTTGGAAAGGGGAGAGAGAGCTTCTCTGACGAAAATTGAAAACAACAACAAACTATGGGTCTAACCGCCATATTTAGAAGGCAGTTTGATTCTCTGTCCTTTTAGCAAGGCCATACTAGTAGGTTCTGCTCCAGGGCCAGATTTTAGGAGGCATGAATTCCCTCCTATGCCAAGGGCTTCAAATCTAAGCAGAAAGCAGTTGGTTCACCTGATAATAGCCACAGTGCTATTGTCCCAGTGGGTATATCTTAGGTCTAATTGAACCCTTTGCTTGATGACTTCCTGTGTCTCTCTATATTTTCTCTAGGGGAACAAGAGGCTATCTTGATCAATAGGTCATGGCGTGCAGATTTACACAGGATATTTAGTGTGTGTTTCACTTAATGAAGAAGCTTTGAAGGCAGTGACGATGGCTAGTCTAGCCCTCCCTGATGGTCTTGCTCTCATTCTATTTTCTTACCAGCTAGATGTGGTCCTAGTGACCCAAACTGCCAGAAATCTCAGCTCCCTGCCTTCAAAGCAACACAAAAAAAGCTGTGTAAGGAGTTAACTGGAGAGATGGCTCAGCTGTTAAGGTCACTCGCTGCTTTTCCACAGGATGTAAGCTGGGTTCTCCGTTATAGACTGCTCACAACTGCCTTTAACTCTAACTTCTGGGAATCTGGTGCCCTCTTCCAGTATCTGTGGACACTAGGGGACACACAGGCACAGGCACACACACAGGCACACGCACACGCACACACACACAGAGACAGAGAGAGAGACAGAGAGAGAGACAGAGAGAGACAGAGAGAGACCAGGTGAAGCCAGGAAGAGAGATAAAGAAATAAATTGATTAAAAAGAGAATGCTTTTATTACAGTTGCTTAAGGCCTCATGAAAAGTCAACTCTTTTTCCTTTATCTCTGAGTACCGAGAATTTCTCATTGAGAGAGTTGCAGCCCAGCCTCAACACACAGGCAATTTCATGTGCTTTTCCATGCCTTTTAACTATCATCCTCCTACGTGTGCCTATCACCCTGATTAAAAGATAAACCTGTGTGCGTTCTAGTTGTGTTTAAGACCACCCCTCCAGATTGGTCTTTTATTTTATATATTCAATATCAGCACCCTTCCAGATAGGACTTTTATTTTATACATTCAATATCAGCAATCAGCACAGAATCCCTAAAAAGAATGGAAAGGAAGTAGACATTTAGGGCCTGTTCCCCTGATTCGGGCAGGACTCCCTATCAGTGACCTGTCCTTAATTATTCAGATTAGGAGTCCTGCATCAAGGAAACATGGAGTGTCTTTAATTATCACATAGCAGTAGCCTCTCACTATTGCTTGAAGAGGCCCAGCCTCAATCAGAAATAAGTCCTGGTTTGTATAGGGCTAGGCATTGTCTTAATCTGGTGACCACTTTGGGTGGTCTTTTTATCTCCACCCCAAATGGATCACTTTGCCAAACTGAATGGGTTTTGCAGAAGCTGAAATGAGCAGGTTTCTAATTAAGACAGTTTTGCCTTTAAGAAACAGGACTTGCTGTCTGGGCAGATATTGGCGGTGGTCTCCTCTCAAGGGAAAGGAGCAAATGTTAAGCTTTTCAGTGGGAAAATCCCATATATCTAGGCATATAAGTGATCCTAAACTCATTCAGATCTTAGTGTGTCTCATGCATTTTGGATGGCTCTTATGTGTGTGTTTCTGTGGGGGGGGGAGTCTTCTTTCCAGTAAACACGGATATTATATATCATCACATTTATTTGGAGCAGAGCTCTAAGGCTCTATTTTATTTCCAAGAGGATATTCATACATTTATAAAGATAACCTGTTATCCAGGCATAAATTAATAAAGAAAGCAAATAAATCCACCACACAGGCTCTAATCCCGAGGAGCCATGGTGGCTATGGAAAGCATTAGAGTTGATAGCACCATGAATCCAAAGGGAAGAAGGCAACACCATAATCCCCATCTCTGGGTATCTGTTGTTGAATTCCTTAGACTTCTGCTGTGTGCAGATTCATTGTCTTCTAGGTTTGCAGTGGGAACGGGGCTGTGGAGTTCCTCAAACTTGCATTGAATAACCGACTTCCAGGTGTGGTTGGAGCAAGGCTAAGGGGTCTACTGCTATCACTGGAAGATGCCGTGGAGGGACTAGACTGAGTGGGCTTTTTAAGCCCAGTTTTTTTTTTTTCAGTTGGGGCTGCCTTTTTTTTTTTTTTTTACCCAGCCATGGTGAACCCATAGGATGATATCTACAGCTCAGTGTCTGAATGGCTGAGTGTCCACAGTTCAGTCAGATATGATGAATGACCATGTGTCAGAGCTTCTTTAAGTGAAACTCCCTGTAGACTCAGCTAGACTGCTGGTAGAAGGAGAACTGAATACCAGGATAAACATATGGCCAACTGATCTAGCATGCAGGTCCCATACCAGTCAAGAGGCTTAGGTACAAGGCACCTCTGTTTACAGAAACATCATGTGTCAATTTGGAGACACAGAGTGCAAAGCAATTGTAATTTGCCTCTCCATTGCTTGAGGTACTGATAATGTGGGTATAGAATCAAACATCCTCCTCTGGGCAAGAGAATCTACTCCCCTGTCATGTGAGACAGGAGAAGCAAGTCATCTTCACTGGACTAGCCTGCACCCAGGTCTAGCTCCTGGGAACAGGAGCAACTCTGGTCAAGTCTTATTTCCCGTGCATCCTTTTCTTGCACTCCGTTTAGCATGCAACTTACTCTGATGGGGTCCGTGTCCCATCTAAGGGAAAAGGGAACTGTTTGAGCCTGGAGATGTCCTGATATGAAAGCATACTAACCAATTACTCTGATAGTATACATATATTATAAATTTAACCTGATAGTATACATATATTATAAATTTAACCTGTTTTATTCAAGTGTTCAATTCTCCACAACCAGCTCTTACTTTTATAGTTTCTATTACTAAATTCCTCTTGATTTGAAATATTTTTCCAGATTAGCAAACTTTAAGTTGATTTTCAAATTTGTTCTGATCTACCTGCCTTGGGCTTAACTTTGATGTATCGACAACATATACAGATTGTATGATGGGAGATATAAATTGGCCTCTTCCTCCAATCTTGCCTCTGTAAATAAAGTACATTTATATGTAGCATAGCTACAAACATACTTCTAGCATATTAAAGACATTTAATCACTTGTAAGGTGATTTATCATGAGCTCATATTTTATATACTTTTAATGGATCACAATAAACTAGAAATTTTCTTTGTTAAGATTTTGAAACTTAAGGAATAGCATTTTTTAATTGGAGTTCTTTTTAGTGCCAAAATAAACCTCAAACTATAAAGACAACCTATGGAGAAAATGGAACCCTCATTTCCTTGATTCTTTCATAATTCACCTTTATAAAAAAAAAACAAAACAGTTTAGTAGATCAGACATTAAGTTCATGTTTTTCTTCATTAATTATATATACTTTGTTATTAGCTGTTATAGCAAAACCATTTCAGCAGCCTTTAAAGTTGGGAGTTATTTCAATTTTTATTATATCCAGAAGTGAAAGGTTGGTCATTTTCATCTTAGTATTTAATGTATTTTTTTCTTCTTTTTTTTTATTGAATGTTTTATTTACATTTCATATGTTGTCCCCTTACCCCATCCCCCACCCACCCAGGAACCCCCATCCCCTCACCCCTCCTCCTTCTTCTCTGCAGATGTAACCCCTACCTACCTTCCCTCTCCCACCTCCCCACCCTCAAAATTCCCACCCCCTGGGGCGTCCAGCCTTCATGAGGTCAAGGATCTCTTCTTCCACCTTTAATGTATTTTTAAAAACTTGCATTTTCTTTATTTTAGAATCCTCATAATTAAAGTGAGATCCCCAGGAATGCTAATATTTGATATTATCCTTTATATCAAGTAATCTCACTTTCATCATAAAATATAATTACTGAGGAGAATAGTAAAATTACTTCTCATAAGGTGGTATTTGCAAGACTAGAAATGTGGACAATTAATCACTACCATAGCCATTGTGGTTAAGTGTCCTCCAGTGGCTCAAGTTTGACAAAGTTAACAAAGATCTATGTAATTGGCATTTAATTAAAGTCAGGCTTTTCTAACATGAATAGATCACAACATTATGGATGTTAATAAACTCTAATCATTAAATGTTGCATCCTTGTCTTAGTTAGGGTTTTACTGCTGTTAACAGACACCATGACCAAGGCAACTCCTATAAGGACAACGTTTAATTGGGGCTGGCTTACAGGTTCAGAGGTTCAGTCCATTATCATCAAGGTGGGAGCATGGCAGCATCCAGGCAGGCATTGTGCAGGAGGAGCTGAGAGTTCTACATCTTCATCTGAAGGCTAGGAGAAGACTGGCTCCCATGTGGTTAGGATAAGAGTCTTATTGCCCACTCCCACAGTGACACACTTCCTCCAACAAGGCCACACCTACTTCAACAAGGCCACCACCCCTAAAAGTGCCACTCTCTGGGCCAGGCACATTCAAACCACCACAATCCTCTAGTCATACTCTTCACAAACTTTATTGTCTTAGTCACTGTTCTATTCCGAAGAGATACCATGACCATGGCAACTCTTACAAAAGGAAGCGTTGTAATTGGAGGCTTAGGGTTTCAGAGGACTAATCCATTATCATCATAGCGGGGAGCATGGCCGCATGCAGGCAGGAGGAAGAGCAGTAGCTGAGAGGTTTACATCTGGACCCACAGTCCGCTGGAAGAGAAAGCCACTGAGCTTGGCATAGGCTTCTGAAAACTCAAAGCTCACCTCCAGTGACACACTCCTCCAACAAGGCCACACCTACTCCAACAAGGCCACACCTACTCCAACAAGGCCACACCTCCTAGTTCTTCTAATTCTTTCAAACAGTGCCACTCCTTGGTGACTAAGCATTCAAATATAACAAGCTATGTGGGTTGTTCTCATTCAAACCACCACATTTACTTAATTTATTCAGGTCATCTGTGACTCGGCTTTAAGTTTTTATGACTTTTTTTCTATTGTTATATTTGTAGGACAGGACATGTTTTACAGATACATACATATACATATATTCACATGATTTATCCTTATGTATCATTTTTATTAAATGTGCATTTTCTCCTTTCTAACATTTTATATTTTCCTGTGGTCTTACAGACCCAGAGTAAATTCATATCACAGCAAGAGCTTTAGAGATATCAATGGTTTTCAACGAGGAACATTCTTATAAACAAGAATTATCAGGACAAAAGTGCTCAGAGCTAAAGGTCTTTCCATATCAACCCTGTACTTGTAGCTTTGAATGGCAAGGCATATTATCAGTGTCTTTTAATTTCCATTAGGAATCATGAGGGGTATTTCCTCTTGTTTTCTCCCTAGGTTCTGAAAACATTCACCTTCCTCAACCTTTATGTAGAAATATTTTTTAAAAAATTAATAAACAATTTTAATAGTATGAAATATAATTAACAAATAAATTTATTATATAAGAAAATTTCCTAAGGGGGTGCCTTGCGCGATAGCTATTTTCATTGGATTCTTCATTCACTATGTGTAATAGCTCCTTATAGCCGTATAGATGAACACCTCCACTCTTTCTTAGTCTCCTCCAGCCTTGTGGAATCAAAGCCTAGTTGCATATAACTGTCTGGGATGTTCCTATCAATCTTCTCCTTCTGTGAAGGAATATTACCATTTAACAAGTCCAGATGTTATCATAGTAGGCAGGAATAATGAAAAGTATATAGCAGTTGGTTAGTTTAGAAGATCATCTTAATAGAAGAAAGTTGGATCTAAGTTACATATATACTGTAATATAATATCACCTGTGGGAAAGCTTTGAGACAAAAATGGATCTGAAGTAGGCAGGTCAGGTCCCATTTTTAGAGCCCACTTTTCAGTGAACCTAAATAGCATATAATAATTTACCATTGTCATCCATATACAAAAGACATTTCTTTTTTTTAAAAAAAAAAACTTAACCCAATGGTTTATTTTGGGTAGGAAACTAATTGTTGAGTCCAATGAAAATTGACTGGACCCAAAGCATCTGTAATTCTTTAATCTGCATAAAGTTGTCCAAATGAGTCTTATCTTCTGGGTCTGATGGGTCCCACCAGAGACAGACATGCATGCATCCATCCATCCACACCTGTGTCTCTTCTATAAAAGACAGAATTTTTACTTTTTAAGTGTTAGTCACACTCTGATATCTATAAATTAGAAAGATCATGGGCACATGGCAGTTTGCATTCATGATTAATCAGGATCAATCTGATAGAATTACCTGCTTTTACCAATGTCTAGACACTTCTGGATACCAGTGTCTGGATTTGAGGTGACCACTGCTTGAAAGTGTATACCCATAACCAATTTGTGTGCGCTTGCAGATGGGAGAAGTCAAGCTGAAAAAAATAAGCAAGTGTTCTTTATATAAATGTTTCCTTCCCACCCCTTTAAACATATAAGTGCCTATAACCTAGAGAAGATTAAACACACAACCATAAAACCAGACACTTAAAAGAACTCAGAAAGTGGTGTCACCTAGCTCTTCTTTTTCTTAGTTTGTCTATGTCATTGTTACTGGAAATTAGAAACAAAAGCAAGAATATCTAGGCATGGTGGGGTCAGAAATAAAGGGACCAGAGAAAGCAAAGGAGCTTCAGGAAGGGAAAGAATTAAGGCCAACAACTGCAAGTGGGAATTTATAAAACTAAACCTTCTGCTCAGCTAAAGAAGCATTCAACCCAGTGAAGAGGAAGCCCGTAGAACAGAAGAAACTCTTTGCCAGCTATACATCTGATGAGAAGTAGTATTCAGAATATTAAAAGAAATCAATAATAACAGAATCAAAAAAGCAAATGACCCACTCCAAAAAAAAAAAATAGCACCTGGGACTTGAGAGTTCTCAAAAGAAGAAAAAAATGGCTAAGAAATATCTCAAATTGTTCATTGTCCCTAGCAATTAGGGAACTGAAGATCAAGACAATCTTATCCTAGTCAGAGTGGCTAAGATCAAAACAGTTAACAATAAATGCTGGAGGGTTGAGGGGAAAAGGGAACAGCCCTTCATGGTTAGTGAGATTGCACACTGGTGCAGGCACTCTGGAAATCAGTGTGGAGAATTCTCAAAAAAACTAAAACCAACTTGCAGTCCCACCAACAAGGGAGGAGAGTTTCTCTTTCTCCACATCCTCTCCAGCATCTACTATCACCTGAGTTTTTGATCTTAGGCATTCTGACTGGTGTGAGGTGGAATCTCAGGGTTGTTTTGATTTGCACTTCCCTGATGACTAAGGACGCTGAACATTTCTTTAGGTGCTTCTTGGCCATTTGAGTTTCCTCAGTTGAGAATTTTTTGTTTAGCTCGGTACCTCCATTTTTTAATAGGGTCGTTTGGTTGTCTGGAGTCTAATTTCTTGAGTTCTTTATATATATTGGATATTAGCCCTCTATCGGATGTGGGATTGGTAAAGATCTTTTCCCAATTTGTTGGTTGTCGTTTTGTCCTATTGACAGTGTCCTTTGCCTTACAGAAACTTTGCAATTTTATGAAGTCCCATTTGTCAATTCTTGTTCTTAGAGCATATGCCATTCGTGTTCTGTTCAGGAACTTTTCCCCTGTGCCCAAGTATTCGAGGGTCTTCCCCACCTTCTCTTCTATTAGTTTCAGTGTATCTGGTTTTATGTGGAGGTCCTTTATCCACTTGGACTTGAGCTTTGTACAAGGAGATAAGAATGGATCAATTTTCATTCTTCTACATGTTGTCCTCCAGTTGAACCAGCACCATTTGTTGAAAATGCTGTCCTTTTTCCACTGGACAGTTTTAGCTCCTTTGCCAAAGATCAAGTCACCATAGATGTGTGGGTTCATTTCTGGGTCTTCAATTCTATTCCATTGATCTTCCTGCCTGTCTCTGTACCAATACCGTGCAGGATTTTTTTTTTATCACTATTGCCCTGTAGTACAGCTTGAGATCAGGGTTGGTGATTCCTACAGAAGTTCTTTTATTGTTGAAAAAAGTTCTCACTATCCTAGGTTTTTGTTATTCCAAATGAATTTGAGAATTTCTCTTTCTAACTTTGTGAAGAATTGAGTTGGGATTTTAATGGGGATTGCATTGAATCTGTAGATTGCTTTCAGCAAATGGTCGTTTTTACTATACTAATCTTGCCAATCCATGAGCATGGGAAATCTTTCCATCTTCTGAGATCTTCTTTGCTTTCTTTCTTCAGAGACTTGAAGTTCTTGTCATACAGATCTTTCACTTGCTTGGTTAGATTTAAACCAAGGTATTTTATATTATTTGTGACTATTGTGAAGGGTGTCATTTCCCTAATTTCTTTCTCAGCCTGTTTATCTTTCAAGTAGAGGAAGGCTACTGATTTGTTTGAGTTGATTTTATAACCAGCCACTTTGCTGAAGTTGTTTATCAGGTTTAGGAGTTCTCTGGTGGAGGTTTTGGGGTCACTTAAGTATACTATCATATCATCTGCAAGTGGTGATATTTTGACTTCTTCCTTTCCTATTTGTATCCCTTTGACTTCTTTTTGTTGTCTAATTGCTCTGGAAATCAGTCTGGCGATTCCTCAGAAAATTGGACATAGCATTACCTGAGGACCCAGCTCTACCACTCCTGGGCATATACCCAGAAGACGCTCCAACATATAACAAGGACATATGCTCCACTATGTTCATAGCAGCCTTATTCATAATAGCCAGAAGCTGGAAAGAACCCAGATGAATGGATAAAAAAAAAATGTGATACATTTACACAATGGAGTATTACTCAGCTATTAAAAACAACAAATTTGAGAAAATCTTAGGTAAATGGATGGAACTAGAAAATATCATCCTGAGTGAGGTAACCCAATCACAAAAGAACACATTGGTATTCACTCACTGATAATTGGCTATTAGCCCAGAAGCTCGCAATACCCAAGATTCGACTCACAGACCACATGAAGCTCATGAAGAAGGAAGACCAAAGTGTAGGTGCTTTGGTCCTTCTTAAAAGGAGTAACAAAATACTCAGGGGAGCAAATATGGAGACAAAGTGTGGGACAGAAACTGAAGGAGGGTCCATCTGGAGACTATTCCACTTGGGTATCCATCCCATGCGTAGTCACCAAAGGTAGACGCTGATGTGGATGTCAGGAAGTACATGCTGACAGGAGCCTGATATAGCTGTCTCCTTAGAGGTCTGCCAGAGTCTGACATATCCAGAGGCGGATGCTCACAGCTAACCATTGAACTGATCAAGGGGTTCCCAATGGAGGAGTTAGAGAGAAGGAGCTGAAGGAGCTGAAAGGGTTTGCGGGCCCATGGGGAGAGCAACAATACCAACCAACCAGAGCTCCCAGGGTCTAAACCACCAGCCTGGGAGCACATAGGGAGGGACCCATGGCTCCAGCTGTATATGTAGGGGAGGATGGCCTTGTCAGGCGTAGGTGGGAGAGGAGATCCTTGGTCCCATGAAGGCTGGATGCCGAATGTGGGGGAATTCGAGGGTGGGGAGGTGGGAGTGAGATGGGTGGGTAGGGGCACATCCTCATAGAAGCAGGAGGGGGGATGGGATAGGGGGTTCCTGGGGAGGGATGGGTTAAAGGGATAACATCTGAAATGTAAAGAAAATATCCAATAAAAATAAATAAATAAATTGATCCTGTCTGGCAAAGACAGGGAAGAATCTAAAAACAAAACAAAACAAAACAAAACAAAACAAAACTAAACTAAACTAAACTAAACTAAACTAAACTAAAACTAAAAGCAAATCTACCGTATGACACAAGTATACCAATCCTTTGCTAATCTGAAGGATATCCTGCTCCACAGACACTTGCTCAGCCATATTCATTGCTGTTCTTGTCACAATAGCCAGGAAAGAAAAAGTCCTAAATGTCTTTCCACTGACAAATGATAATGAAAATGTGGTACACACACACACACACACACACACACACACTATGGACTACTATTTACCTATAAAGAAAAATGAAATCATGAACTTGGCAGGTAAATGGATGGAAATAGGAATGAGTATATTGAGTGAGATAACCCAGACCCAGAAAAACAAAGGGGCACCCTTGTCTCGATGTCTCGATGATCTGATTCTAGGTTGCTTCATTTATCATGGTGATTTCTAGCTCCGTCTATTTTCCTGCAGATGACATGGTTTCATTCTTTATGGCAGGATACTGCATTGTTCATTATCACATGATGCACCCCTGTTTTCTCTGCTGCTAGGCACCAAAGCTTAGTCCATGACTTCACTATTTTTTTTTTAAGGTTTATTTATTTTATTTATATGAGTACCCTGTAGCTGTCTTCAGACACACCAGAAGAGAGCATCAGACCCCATTACTGATGGTTGTGAGCCATCATGTGGTTGCTGGGAATTGAACTCAGGACCTCTGGAAGAGCAGTCAGTGCTCTTAACCACTGAGCCATATCTCCAGCCCCCATGACTTCACTATTAAGGATAGTGTGTGATAAATGTAGATATGCAAAAATTTTTACAGTATGCTTGGATTCCTTCTGATGTGTTCGTGATCTATGACCATGAAACTCATAAAGGACTTCCTTACTGATTTCTGAGAGGACACATTGATTTATACTTCTGTCAGCACAGTATAAGAGTTCCTTTTCTCCTTGCCAACATTTATTTGGTTTGGGTTTTTTGTTTTGTTTTGTTTTTCTGACCGGGGTGAGACGGAATCCCAGTGTAGTTTTGATTTGTATTTCCCCAGTGGCTAAAAGCATTTAACGTTTTTAATTTATTATTTATTGGCCATTTCTTTTTAAACTTTTACTTTGAAAAGTATCTCTTGAAGTTGCCCATTTAATGATTAGATTATTTTTCTTTTGTTGCCTAATTTTCCAATTTTGAAAATACATTACGGATATTATTTCCATGTCAGATAAATATTTAGCAAGTATTTCCTCCCGTTCCGTAGTCTGCCACTTCACTCTGCTAACTGTTTCCTTTGCCGTCCAGAAGCTTTCTAATTTGATGCAAGTCTTAGCAATTTCCTGTTATTTCCTGAGCATTTGGAGCCAAATTCAGAAGGACATTTTCTATGCTTGTACCTTGAAGTGTTTTTCTCTGAGTTTCGAAGTGTCAAGACACATTCTGAATATTTGGTATCCATGCTACATCTCTCTGTCTTACCCTTTTTCGAAGATATTAGACATAACTAATCTGTTATAATTACTTTTAGTCTTCACATGACTCAGGTATAAGTGGCTTATGTATCACTTTGTAATAACAGAAAAATATGAATTTTAGCTATTGAACTTTTTCCTTATTTTTATGCCTCCTGGTATTCTGTTCATTAACATTTTTATCTGTTTGAAGGACTCGCCTAGCCTTTCTACAGAGCAGGGCTGGGGGAAAGATATTCTTCATCCTTCCTTTATTTCTGAAGGACAGCTTTTAGCTGGGTACAGCATTCTGGTTGGTCAACGCTTTCCTCTGTACTAGGAAACTCTCCCACCACTCTCTCCTAGTGTGCTCAGACAACATGAGAATTTTTTAATCTGTCTACTTCTTTTCTCTTGGTGCTTTGAGGATTTTCTCTTGGTCTTTGACCTTTGAAAGCTTGATTATAATGGCTTGGCGGTAGACTATGTTCACCAACATTACTATATTTGAATACTTGTATCTTCCTTTGTTTGGGAAATTTTCTGCCTTTATCTTTTTGAATAAGCTTCCTTTGACTTCCAGACGACTTTGAATGGCAATAATACATATTTTTCTTTTTGCCTTTAGGGTAATTCTAACATTCTCATACTTTCTTCATTCTTCGTCTCTCTTTTCTTTAATAAGTCTGAATTCAGCCTCACCCACTTTTCCTTTGATATATTTAATATTGGTGTTTTTTTCAGCATTTGTTATTTTACTTAATGTAGTTCCTGTTCAAAGATTTTTAATTTAAAAAAGAGTGACAACTATTTATTTACTAAGTTTCTCTATTAGAGTATTGAGGGTGTGTGTGTGTGTGTGTGTGTGCGTGCCTGTGTTTTCTTGCACCTTGTTGGCTTCCTTGACAGTTTTTATTTGTTACTTTTTCAGTTGCTGTGATAAAGTACAAGCAAGGAAACTTATATTAGAAAGACTTTATCTGGACTCATGGCTCCAGAGGGATAAGAGTCAGTCACAGAAGAAGTTATAGTAGCAAGTAGCAGACAGGATAGCCACAGCAGGAGACTGAGCACACATCTTCAAACATAAGTAGGAAGCAGAGAAAGTAAACTGAAAGTATGGTGGAACTCTATACACACAAAGCTCACCCTTTCCCTTGATGGTCTCCTTCCAGCAAGCCACACTTCCAAACCTTCCCAAACAGCGCCACCAACTGGACACCACATGTTTAAACACTGGAGCCTATGGGGGACATTTCTCATGGAAACCACTGCACAGCTGCTCTGAATCTACATTTTAGGCTTTATCTATGTTGGTTATGACTGATTTCTGTACTTCATTTTCACTCTTACATGGGGTTAAGGTTCATCGAAAGGTCTTTTCTTACCCTTGCCCCCAGCCTTGGAAAAACTCTAACACTTATTTCTAGTACACAGATATGGGATTCTGACCTTTCCATACATGAAAGCAGGCATTGATTATATCTTTTCTAATGCCTTTGTTCCTTTCTCTTCTCTTTCCTCTAGCTTCTTTACCAGTTCCCAATAATCTCTCTTTACTGGAAATTCTTGATGTTGCTTAGTGTGCAACGTAATCTGTGCATTAAAATCATGCATTTATTGCAGCCTGTGCTTATTTTTCCAGAAGTTCTAAGCAGGCTGATTATTTTCACCGACACTGTAGTCACTCCTACAATTTCAGCACTAGCTGTCACCCTAAGACTGGATTTGCCATGAGGACACTTTTGTTTGCTGTCACCATTTCAACACTAGAGGGCGACCCAAACCCAGACTTGTCCTAAAACCCTCCGTGGGTGTATCGTTTAGAATGAACTATGAGTGAGTGCATACACCTCTCTGTGTCTCCCGCAGATATGGGTGTTGTGACCCAAGTGTGTTATCCAGAGTCATGGCCTGTGGTCAGGCTCTGCAGAATACTGTTTAGTTAAGGTGGAATTATCTTGAGTCAAGCATTGCAATGCCATGTCTTGAATATAAAGACCAGCACACTGCAGGACCCATGATAGGGAAAAACAAAGCATAAGAAATGAGTCAAAATAAGGAAAGGATAGTTGAAGAGATGAAGAGAGAAAGATCTTCCTGTATCTCAAAGGCAATGACAGGATACTTGAAAATGACAGAGAGGAAGGTGAGTGGGGGACCAGAAAAAGAAGCCAAACTGAACACAGCTGTGCATTTAACAGCCTCCTGAAAGAGAACCAAAAGCCACAAGCAAGCAAACATTCTCATTTCTGGTAAAGTAGACTTGAGCCTCATACTACAGAGGATGTGAAAGGGTAATGTTCATATGTTAATAAAGGGACTGATTCTTCAAGAGTTAAAACAGTTGTGAAAATTCATGCAATGGGGGCTGGAGAGACGGCTCAGCGGTTAAGAGCACTCTCTGCTCTTCCAGAGGTCCTGAGTTCAATTCCCAGCAACCACATGGTGGCTCACAACCATCTGTGATGGGATCCGATGCCCTCCTCTGGTGTGTCTGAGAACAGTGACAGTGTACTCACATACATAAAGTAAATAAATCTTAAAAAAAAAAGAAACTTTACACAATGAATGTTAGAGTTCTCAGTTTCATCAAATGCACTAAGCAAGCATGAAAGATCAGATAGACAACCATGAGAGACTTTAATACTCCATGATTGTCTTTAGGTAAGTCATCCAAACTAAATCTCAGCAAAGACACCTTGAAGTGAAATTACCCTATAAATCAAAAGGCTCTAATCTTTCTAAAGACTATCCCATCCAACAGATAGGAAATAAAGATTATTCACTAATATTTCTAAAGACTATCCCATCCAACAGATAGGGAATAGAGATTATTCACTAATCTTTCTAAAGACTATCCTATCCAACAGATAGGGAATAGAGATTATTCACAGTGGCACATGGAGCTTTTTCTAAAATTGATCATATTATAGGCCACAAAGCAAGTCTTAAGAAAATTTTTTTTTTCTGATCAAGGCTTGATGGTTTAATGTTCAGCTTTCAATTTAAAGGGAAAGACCCCACCCGAACCCTTCCTAATTTCAGCCCGGAGAGTTGGGTGGGATAATCCATTCTTGGTCACGGGTCACGGCCACGGCCGGCTGGTGATGTCTGAAGGCAAGCCCAGGGGCAGTTCTTCTTTCAAGTTCCTGTAGCAGGATGTACATGCAGCCAAGGTGGGTGACTCCACCTAAGTGTCTATTGACATGCAGCCAAGGTGGCTAGTGCCACCTAGGTCCTATTATTTGGTCTGTTGTGCTAAACAAGGTCTCTCAGGCCTGCTCAAGGCTGGGGAAGGGCACAATTCCCCCTTTTTAGTTTTATAAAATATGAGCAGTGCCAGCAGCTGGATGGGGTACAATTTTTCATCCCATCTGGGGTACAGAGTAGCTGGGCGACCGTGCCTGGCTTAGGTTGGCATCTATATTGCTTCCTATATTACCCGTCTCTGAGGTAATACACAGCATATTGGTGTACCCCTCTGCCTTAGGTTTATAGGAGCTCAAGACACTCTTACCCGTCTTTGACTAATGGAATGAACACTGTTTTTTTTTTTTATTAAATATAGAACAAAACTTGAAAGTAACAGCAATAGAAATGACAGAACTACAAAAGCTGCCAACAAATAGCATACTTCTGAATAAACAGAAGGCACAGAAGAAATCAAGGAGGAAAATTTAGAATTCCTAGTATTAGATAAAATGTTAGCATGCATATACAAACACGTGTATACATATGCATACACAATTTCAATTCTGCATCTGAGGGAAAACATGAGAGTTTGGCTTTGAATCTGACATATTTCACTTAACACAATGATTTCCAGTTCCATCAGTTTTCCTGAAATGTCATTATTTTATTTTTCTTTACAGCCTAAGGAAAAAAAGACTTATTTTAATGTTTAAATCACATGTACACTATGATAACGGGATTTTAAGTGCTATTGGCTACTAGCATGAATCTTGCTTACCCTACAGAACTTGATGTTCAAACCTTGTTGCTGAAGACACCACATTATTGACTCAGAACATAGAGAAATCAATCTGGTACAGACATAGTAGTTCTATTCCTATGGGCTAGCTTTTGCAATGCTGCAAGGTTGTATGTGTGCAACTTTGGGGAGAAAATTCATGAACAGACTTACTCTGCTACGAATCCATGTACTGCAACAGCGACTGGTTTGGCAAGGTACAACCACTGGTGCATTAGTGCCACAGATGTTACGGAAGTAACCAACCATCTTCTGCTTTAAAGCCCTTTCTACAAGATGGAGCTCATATCTAGTACTGTTAACTGAGCCCGAAATCCATGGTTGGCTATGGCTATAGGGGAAAACCTAGCATTATTATTCTGATAAATGGGTATAGTATCACTCTACCTTCTAAGTCAGAAGTCTCAACCCTCCTAATGCTGTGACCCTTTAATATAGTTCCTCATGTTGTGGTGACCCCCAACCATAAAATTATTTTACTGCTATTTCATAACTGTAATTTTGCTACTGTTATAAATAGCAATATAAGTATCTGATATGTGACCCCCCCAAAGGGTTCACGAGCCACAGATTGAGAACTTCTGTTCCAAGTTCTTATTTTTATTCTTATAGATTAGTGTGCCTCTCAACCCTCATCAGAGAAGCTTCTGACGGTAACTAATAGACTCACAACACGTTAACATGCAAGAGAATAACACATTTGAGAGTTCGCATGTATAAATTGGAAATCTCTGTGAAATCTCATGATTCAGGGACTAAAATGGAAAAGAGGGCATGACAAGACATGACAGAAACACTGCACACATGAACACAAACCAGTTTAACAGCTTATAAGAACTGTACAACATCAAGCCAGATGAAATACTATGGGGAGGGGGTCATGAAATTCTATCTGATAATCTATTGGTAATAAATGACTCCTGAGGTCTAGAAAATCAGTTTTTGTTCAGGGATGAGCTCCGTGAGCGGCTCTCCATGCTCCAGTAGATGGCTCTATACCCAAGCACATAGAGGGTAACTTTGGTTTTGTTTTGTCTTTATTTTTGTCAACTCGACATAAGCTAAAGTCATTTGGGAGGAGAAACTCCAAATTAAAAAATGCCTGTAAGTGCGTTTTTTTGGTTAGTGATTTCCATTAGAGATCCCAGCCCACTGTGGGTGCTATCCCTGTGCAAATGGTCCTGATGGTATAAGAAAGCAGGCTGAGTAAGCCGGTAAGAAACATTCCTCTGTGGTTTCTGCTTCAATTCCTGTCTCCAGGTTCCTGCCTTGAGTTCCTACTCTAACTTTCTTGGATGAGGGACTGTGTTGTGCAAGTATGAGATGAAATAAACCTACCCTTCCTCCTCAAGCTGCTTTTGGTCATAACATTATTTATGTCTGTCTGTTTGTCTATCCTCTATCATCTATCTATTTGAGACTGTTCTGGAACTCACCATATAGAGCAAAATGGCCTTGAACTCACAGAGCTCTGCCTGCGTCTGTCTCCTGAGTCCTGGGATTAAAGATGTCTGTCACCATGCTGGCTGCTGGTCATAATATTTTATTATGGTAATAGAAACCCTGCTAAATAAACAAGTATTATCACTCTACCCCCTAAGTTCTTACTCCCTGCCTTTAAAGATTTTTATTTTTTTTACTGTAAACACTGGAGGGCTGATGATTGGCCCACAGTGATGGATGTTCTACCCTGATGCAAATAGGATCCATGTCTTCCTTGCTTAACCTTTTCCTGGCCCATCTATCATGCTGAAGTTATCAGCATCCTCCATGAGAACTCATGAGAAATGGTAGAAGAGGATTCTAACATTCTGGATGAATCTACATGGGTGAAAGGACTATATTGGACATTTCATACTTTTCCTCTTCCTCCTCCTCCTCCTCCTCCTCCTCCTCCTCCTCCTCCTCCTCCTCTTCCTCTTCTTCTTCTTCTTCTTCTTCTTCTTCTTCTTTGTTTTTTTGAGACAGGGTTTCTCTGTGTAGCCCTGGCTATCCTGGAACTCACTCTGTAGACCACGCTGACCTCGAACTCAGAAATCTGCCTGCCTCTGCTTCCCAAGTGCTGGGATTAAAGGCATGTGCCACCACTGCCTGGTCATACTTTTCTTCTTATGTTGATTTCTACCTCCTCTTTTTTTAAAAAAATACATATTTTATTGATTCTCTAAGGATTATCCATCATGCATCCTGATCATACACACTTCCTACCCCTTCCATGTCTGTCCTGTACACTGGTGACCTCCTCCCACAACAAAAAAATAATAAAAATGAAAGAATAAAAACAAAGTCCAATCTGTGTCATCCATATCACAGGAGCATGGTGAAACTCTCAGTGGCCTGCCCCTTTAAGTAGAGCCAAGCCCCTCCCCTCCCTCATACCCCACCAGAGGCTATCAGTCGTGGAGAGCTACTCTTCAGCATCCCTGTAACACTTAAGAGTTCTCTTTGGTGGCTTCCTGTCTAGGCTGTTTTTTTGGGGGGGCTGGGTGGGAGTTTGGTGAAAATAGAGATTGTCCCTGAAGTCTTCCATGTGCCTCTCCCTCCACCAAGCATCTTCAGTCATTGATATCACAGCAAAAACAGCTTCCTTGCTCATCTCAGTTAGCAGGGGCATGGAGCATGGGCCTCCAGATGGCTCCTAGTGACAGTTCAGACCTCAAACATGGCTCCCAGCTGCAATAGGACCATGGACACAGACATGGTCCGTGGAGGCAGCTCAGGCCTGAACATCATCACGGCCTTTGGTGGGAACACTAAGCTGTTATCTTTATACCCATAGATTAGTGTACCTCTCAGCTCTCATCAGAGACCTGTTGTGGTGGTTTGGATATGCTTGGCCCAGGGTGTGGCCTTGTTGGAGTAGGTATGGCCTTGTTGGAAAAAGTGTGTCCCTGTGGGGGTGGGCTCTGAGTCCTCCCTCTAGGTGCCTGGTAGCCAATCTTTTTCCTGTTTGCCTTCACAACAAGAGGTAGAACTCTCAGCTCCTTCTCCAGTACCATATTTGCCTAGATACTGCCATGCTTCCTGCCATGATGATAATAGACTGAACCACTGAACCTGTAAGCCAGCCCCAATTAAATATTGTCCTTTATAAGAGATGGCTTGGTCATGGTGTCTCTTCAGAGCAATGGGAACTCTAAGACACCTATGTTTTTAGTTATAAAAAACTTGAAATTTTAATGATAAGCACATTTTTTAGAAACATCCATGAAGTTTTTTTTACTATTATTATTCCAAGAGAGTTTCAGTGCAAAAGGTGATTGTGCATTTGTGTGTGAGTGTGTGTGTATATATACAAAGGTGCATGTGTGTGAACAAATGTATGTATGAATGCATGTATGTATGCATATATGTACATGACAAAGGTTGACATTCACTCTCCATATTATTTTTTGAGACAATATTTTTCCACTGAATCTGGAGTTAACAACTTCGGTTGTAACATCTGGCAAGCAGGCCACAGGTATCCTCTTGTGAGGACATACTTTTCCAGTGCTGAGATTATAGGCAGGCACCCCTATGACTGGCTTGGGGTTGAATTCAGGTCCTCTTGTTTACACAGTGAGTACTTTACCAACTGAAACACCACCCCAGCTCTTACAAAAATTATTTTAAAGATGTTAACATTAGTTAGTTTTATTTATTTATTAAGAGTATGGATAGAAAACTGGGCTTTTCCTTAACCTTTTAAGTTCATTACAAACCCAGTCATAAGATTAGTGAAATACAAACAAAAGTTGCCACTTTTCCTCTGATTCAAATTTAATTAATACAAGATGAACTGAAATATCCTTCTGAACAGTCGTTTTCACTTAGCCCTCAGTTAATTAAATTCCTCCGATCATTAAAACAGTATTTATGATCTTAGTACAATTGGTTTTCTTTCCAGCACTTCAAATGACGCGAACAGACATAGCCTTGCAGATGCTTAAGAAGTTCTGATAAATGCAACAGAGTTAAGGTGAAATTTTAGTGTTGCTGAAAAACTCCAAGTTTTTAATATCTGTCAGCTTGCATCTAGAAGGTCACATATTTCATTTTGTGCTGTGACATAGAATCATACCTCCACTCTTTCACATTTTCTCATATTTCCCAAACATAAAAAGCCTATAACCACTTACATACCAAATATACAGATTGTCCCAACAATTTAAAGAGCTATTCCTGAATGAAATACTAAAGTATTAAAAGACTGACTTGTTTCCTCATATCTCAAGGCAGAAACTAGTTCTGAACATGTGACCTGACTTTGGAAAGGACAACCCCAGGCATGTAACCATGTTCACAATGTGATACATGCATTCAGAGGCAAGACCAGCATCTGCTACCAAAAGACCACCCAGGGCTAAGACTGGCTTCTTGGGAGACCATGAAAAGAATGTCTAGAAATGAGCCTGGAACCAGCACCCAGGCAAGAGGCTACATTCGGACTCTGTGTTGCCAGTTCTTGTTTCTTTACTTGTATTCTTCCCTTGTTTGACATCTAACCTAATTTTAGTGAGCCAGTTTGTTCACTCTGTGCTCGTTCTTTCTTTTCCCCTTTCTATCCTGCTCTAGGAAAGAACACAGGCTGGCCTGGAGCTAGCGGTCTCTGTGCCTCAGTCTCCTGAGAGCTAGGACTGTTTGAGGTTGTATTTATTCCTTTACTTTTTCTTCTTTCTTCACTAACTTTATAGTTATATCATCTCCCCAGGCCTCTGATTGTCCCTCTTTAAGTTTTGACTCTTCTGTTTCTTTCTCTATTATCCTAATTGTTACTGTAAGTCTTTCTTTGCATCTTACCTTATTGTTTGGATCCTCAGTAACTAGTATCTTGGTGTACACAGTGCTATTTGGGTCTTTTACTTCCTAAAATGACTGAAGTTGAAGGGGTGACTGTTGTGTAAGTGATCATCACTGTGTTTTCCTAGTGGACCTATCCCTTTGTTGTAACCGGTCCTCCTGATAGGGCTCTACTCTCCGAGTGTCCTGAAGGTTGAACTTGCTGTTCAGAGGCCGTGACTTGAAAATCTAACTACCGAACTACACCCCTGATCTATCAGAGAGAAACAACATCTTAATCCTATTATGACTTAGTCTCATTTCTACATTGCAAACATGTCCATGAAATAAATGTGGGTGGTTAAGAAAGGAAATCCAAGCAGCCAGCTAATCCCAGTTGTGCAAGTTCCAATGCAAGAACACAAGAAACATGAAAGACCAGGGCCAACATGACTTCTCAAACACTGGCTAATCCCACAGTAATGGCCTCCAATGAGAACGAATTTTATGAAATCCCAGACGAATAATTGGAAAGAATATTTGTAAGTATGTTCAAAGGAATCAGGGAGAACACGCATTCCTGAATAAATTAAAAGAGAACACAAACAGTTGGATAAAAAAAGAGAAGCCAATACGGGATAGGGATATAGAATTTAATAAATGGATTTACTGCAAAAGATCAAGCTGAAATACTGGAAATGAGAAGCTCACTAAGTCAAAAAAAAAAACGTCAGTGGAAATTATCACTCATAGAATATGTAAATGGCAGAGCATCAGATCTTGAAGATGAAGCAGGTGAGTTAGAAATTGAAAGAATTCAAATATAAATCAATAAGAAAGTTGAAATAAAGCATATGAACTCTATGAGATACTATGAAAAGACCAACCCTGTTAATCATGGGCATAGAAAAGGGAGAATTTTGGACTAAAAGTAGAAAGAAAACATTCAAGACACTTTCTCAAATCTAAGTAAAGAAGCAGCCATCCAGGTCCAGGAGACCTTGAAAACGCAAAAACATGCAAGATCATGTGCGGCGCGCGTGTAGTGGTCTCGCCGGCAAGAACGCACACACACACACACACACACACACACACCAGAATCCTTCCGTAGAAACACGTTTATTCCCAAAAACCAAAATGGTGGAAGAAGGCGACGGAGAAGACGGAGAAGACACACAGAAGACACAGAGAAGACACACACACACCCGACCCCCAGCCCTGGGAAAGCATAGTTTTATACCCTAGAGCGGTGTAATCACCTCTGATTGGCTGCTTACTCGTTGCGCGCCAAACGCCGTGGGATGGACTTTAACTTTGGCGGGCTTTTACCATGGCACATGCGCAATTTACTTGTTTACTAGGAAGAATTATGGCTGATAGTGCCACCTAGCGATGGCGGACTTTGCCAGCACCTGCCGCGGCTCCCAACAAGATCAGAGAGGAGCCTCTGTGCCACATTGTAACTAAAGGACCAAATATGTGGGAAAAATGAAGTATGTTGAAAGGTATGTGTTGGGGGATCAAGTCAAATAAAAAGGCAAATGGATCTGAATAACAACATATTTCTCAGCAGAAACTATAGAAGCCAGGAAGGCATGGTGTGATGTATTTCAAGCACCCAAGCTGGGCAGTTCACAACTGCCTGTGACTCCAGCTATAGAGAGGAATCTGATACCTCTGGCTTCCCACAGCACCTACACTCATGTGCACATACTCACATACAGACGCACACATGCACATGACTGAAAACAAAAGCAAAAAAAAAGAAACTCCATAAAAAACAATATTGTCATTATGAAAATTAACGCTAAGGACAATGAATATATACAACTAAGACATATATTCAGAAACAAAAGCTTATGCAAACTTTGTTCCTTGATTTAAAACTATGGTCAAATGAAATTGGCTATAGCCAGTTATTGGAGGGATTGGAAGTAGGTTGGGGGCGGAGAAGAGAGAGGAGTGAAGTAAGACTAAGAGGGAAGGAGGAAGAATGAGAGGAGAGGAGGAAGCTGCCATGAGGGGAGACGCACCATGAGTGTATGGCCAGGAGAAACAGCAAGTATTTGAGGTACACTGCTGGGGAAGTAGCCAGGTCAGTAGTTAGAAAAGTAGATTAGGGATTACGCCCCAGTGACTGTCATAGCCAAATTAAATCACCATAGTGTGAGTCTCATTTATTTGTAAGCTAATCAGGGATAAGCATAGATTGGTTCTACTACAGCAGAGGGGTGGGGCTATCAGCAGAGGGGCGGGCTATCAGTAGAGGGGTGGGGCTATCAGTAGAGGGGTGGGGCTATCAGCAGAGGGGTGGGGCTAGCAACTTACCAGCTATTTTGATTTCTTTTCACTTTCTGGTCTTCGGTCACTCTTATTTTTGTACTAGCTATAGTTTCTGGTATTCTATTTTACATCTCTGTCACTGACAGACAGCTTTGATGGGTTGGAACCTCAAAGGTTATCTTACTGCTTTGCTGCATCTGTGGCATCTTTTTAGAAGGATTTCTTCTACCTCTATGTTAATGGCTTAGAGGATGTTGATTTGGGAGTCTGATTTGCAGTTACCGATCTTTTCCCCTAATTAGCTGTTTGTTTTAAAGTTGCCTTTGTAGGTAAAAGGTCAGAATTTTCAAATAATGTCATTGTATATTGCTGTTTCATAATTTCTATAATTCCTTTTAATATACTGCATAGTTTAGAATGGCCATAGATTAATAAGTGACTATTAATCGTTGTATCTTATGTTGGATTTTAGAAGAGACTGATCTGTTGTCTTACTGTCAATTTGGAATTTGATCCAAACTAAATATTCAAATTTGATCCAGGATAAATATTCCAGATTTGATTAGGGGAGTATGTTTTTATTTCCAGTTTAAAACAAGTAAGAAATGACTGTTGAATTTTTTTAAGTCCATCTAGTTTCCCTCGAGATACTCATATGTTTTGGCTTATTTCTGTGTTAACGTGTATTGATTTAAGAAGATTGAGTCCTGCTTCATTCCTGGAGCAAGCCTTATTTGGTCATGGAATATTATTCTTTTAATTCACTGCTGGATTCTATTGCTATTATTTTAGCTAGGGTGATAGATGAAAATAACAAATGGTATTAATTTTTAGTTTTCCTTTTTATGCTTTTTGTACTTACCTTAGAGTTTCGTTTGAGAGTTATGCAATCTTTTTAAAATTAACTGGGAAGCCGCCTTTTGCTATGCTCCGAGAAGGCTTAAATACCACGGGAATCGTCTGTCTGCTAACATTTGAGAAGACTCATCAGTGAACCAAAAATCCTTGTTTCTAAACTGGTTCTCATCAAGTATCGGGGTTTCGGAAGCGATGGTTAGCAGTCGCAAATCATCTGTACTTAAACTATTCATCCAGGGTAGCTGCTCTTTATCAATCTCCAGACTCAGGTCCCGGAGCTTTTGGTTCGCTGATGCTCCTGGCGTAGGAGGGAAGACTCTGCCCCTTTCTAGCCCACCGACCACAGGGAGGAGAGAAATGGTGGTAAATAGAACAGGGCAGTGTGGACCTGTTTAGAAGTAGCTCTTTGGGACGATTCCAATCTTCATTGTCAGGACACCAACAGTCCAGTTCAAAAGTGTCACCAAACACAAATCAGCAACAGTGGCATGATCGAGCAGAAACGCCAAATCGGCATGAGTCAGCGGGAGCGACTAGAACCAGCTGGAATGCCAGGAGGAGTTCTCTGCTGTGTCTCTCTCAATGAAGTGAAGATCAGCAAAGATTGGAGACCAAGGAAGCATTGCAGAGCCAGCAATACAAGTGCCCTGTCACTGTCTGTTGATCCTACTTATGCTCTGTCCAAACATTATGTGTCCTCTCATAGGTCTGCTTCAGCAAAGCATCATATGGCACAGCCAGAAGTTTCCACTTCAAAATATACCTGTCATACACAATACAGTGACACTCTGGACAGTCACAAGCCACGTGGACAATGGACAGAGTTTGAGATGATATGACCTAATGGTATCGCGCCACATCAGTCTGTGGACGCACACTCTGATAGGAGCTTGATTGGAAGCCCCGCAGAAGCACATCTCCCAGAATGCATCCTTGTCATGAATGGTGCATGGCCACTTACAAGGTTAATCGGTTCCAGTTTCTATTTTTCATGAGAATTAATTTTAACCTTTAGTCTTAAGAAGTAATTTATATTACAGGCACTTGATGACTTAATCTTCAATGGGGTCCATTCCAGATACAAATGGATACATTTTAGTTTCAATGTTTCTTCTCTGGTTTTTCCATCTAAACGTTGGCTTGGTTCGATGATAGGCTTTTGGTTTCTTTATAAAAAGCTTTCCAATCACATTTTTCAACCTTCTTTCACAATCCTTTCTCCTTTTACTCTTTGGCCTTTGTGCTTGCATTCACTTGAGAGGACTAAAAATGTTAGGAAGTCATTTTCTGAACAGTAAATTATCTCACAAGAGTATTCTGTCCTTCGTTTCCTGAATCGCCTCCTTCCCTCTGCTTTTGCTCAGTCTGTTCTCAGAAATAGAGAGAGGGGAAGAGAACAAAGCAGATGAACTGGACAGGATGAGAGCGAGGAGGAGCTTGTAAGTGGAGGAGGGAAATGTGACAGTGAAAATTCTGGGGGCTGTGTTAGCACTGGGAGGTTGTCGGTCAGGGACTCTCCAGGTGTGGAGCTCCTTCTCTGTTACAGCTAAATATCGATATGTACTGATATACTTGTGTCTGAGTTTCTTTTCCAGTTTCCGTGATAAAATAGCCTAACCCACACTCCTTGCCTCCTAAAAGGAGAGAAAAGGTTTATTCTGGCTATAGTTCAAGGAGTATCACCATGGCAGGGAAATCATGACAGCAGGAGCCTGCAGCAGCAACTGGTCAGATTCTGTCCACAGGCAGAAAAGATTGAATACAGCATCTCAACTCCTTCTCCCTCTCCCTGTCCCTCTTCTTTTCCTTTCCCTCCCTTGATCTCTCCTCCCTCTCTCCCTCCCTCTCTCCATCTCTCCTCTCTTTCCTCCCTCCCTCTCTCTGTCTTTCTGTGTCTCTGTTTCTTTGTCTCTATGTGTCTCTGTCTCTCTCTATGTCTCTGTCTCTCTCTGTCTTCCATCCCTTCTTCCCTCCTCCCTCCCTCCTTTCTTCCTCTTTTCCCTCCCTCCCTCTCTCCTCTGTTACAGTTCAGGAATCTGCCTAGGGAATAGTACTACACACAGTGGTAGCAGACAGGCCTTCTCATCTAAACTAAAGCAATCAAGCTAATTCCTCTGAGGCGCGCTCAGAGGCTGTCTCACAGGTGACTCTTGATTTTTAGCAAGATGGAAGTTAATGCTAGTCGTAAAAACATGTATGCTCTCTGTGGGGAAAGAACCAAATCCAGACAGGAGCAAAGAAGTAGATAAGCATCTAGAAGTACCTAGCATCTCATGGTACAAAGTAGCATAATGCTCAAAGAACCTAGCTGGTGACTCCAAATGACACAGGGACAGCTCGATGGGGCTCCTACTGGCCAAACTGAGCCCAGCATGAGCATTAGAATGAAGAGCGAGTATTGGGAATGATGCTACCAAATAGAATAAAAATCTCAAGTCAATTAATTAGTAAGTAAACACTAAGCAAAACCACATACTTTATAGAAGGGAAAGCAAGGTCAACCAGAAGACTGGGCAACAGTAACATCATAAGACAGTGCTGTGGCTTGGGTTATATGGTGTTATGGATCAGATCCATGGTTTTTCACAGGTTAGGGAAGCACTGTGCCACAGGCCATACCTCTAGTCCATGCAGTCGGTAAAGCTACTTACTGGGCTGATTAACGCTGTCAACCTGACAGAACCTAGAATCACCGGGACAGAAAGCCTTACTGAGGAACCAAGGCTTAATGCGAAATTATCTAGAACAGGTTGACACATGTGTGTGTCTTTGGAGGAAGGTTTTAATTGATCATTGTGAGTACCATCACTCTGGAGGGAACAGAGGCCTCGCAAATCAGTTTATGTTTGAACAATGTCGTACTAATACTTATCATAGGCCAAGGTAGTAACACTAGGCAATCCAAAATGGATGACATCGGATATCTGGAGAAACCCAAAGTAAACAGTGGTATAAACTGTTATATAGGTTTCGTGCAGGATGTCACTTTTGTGTGGATTTTGTGTGAACTTGGCCTTGAAACATGAATGTGTAAATGTTTCTTATTGCTGGCTGAGATTTGTTCCAGGAGTGGGATAGCCTGATGCTATGGTAATTCCATTTTCAGTTTCCGTGAGGAATCTTTGTTCTGATATCCACTGTGGCTTCTCAAGTTTACTCTCCATCCAGTGGTGCAAAAAGTTAATTTTCCTTTACATTCTCACCAATATTTTTTTGTCATCTCTTTCTTTTTTATTTATTTAAAAAATTTTCTCTTTTTATTTATTCTTCTCTCATATATTACAACCTGACTCAATTTCCCCTCTTTCTCCTCTCCCAGCGTCTCCCTCCAACCTCTCCTTTTCTCCAGATCCACCACCCCATACACACACCTCCCTCAGAAAAGAGCAGTTCTCCAAGGAACAACAACCAGATCTGACAGGGATATGATAAGACTCAACAGATGTTTCATCCTACGGCAGAGACACTTGCTCAACCACGTTCAATGTTGTTCTATTCGTAATAGCCTGAAATTGAAAACAGCCTAGATATCTGCCAACAAATGAATGGATATGGTGTGTTTACATAGTGGACTATTACTTGCTCATTATAAAAACACAATCATGAAATTCACGTGTAAATTGATGAAGCTAAAAAAAGAACCCCGAGTAAAGTAACACAGACCCAGAAAGACAAATATGATATATATTTGCTTATATGTGGGTGTTAGTTAGTTCACTGATAAGCAATCTATAATTTATATAACCACATAGCTTAAATATAGAGTAAGGGACTCAGGGGAAGAAAGAGAGATCTCCTTAGGAAGAGGAAATAGAATAGTTATGGACAGACAAGTGGAAGGGCAAGAACAGGATGATCAAACAGGGAGGGGAAGGGAAGAGGGGCTGAGGGCTGATGGAGGGAGGACAGGGAGGGACAGCTAAAGCTAAAGGCCATTTGAGAGGTCATATGGAAACCCAATACAGTAGAAGTTTCCTAAAATATATACATGTATAAAGGTGATCTAAATGAAATTACAAAAAAATGGGAGAGACAAAGCCGCAACTGGACATTTATCTTCACCAAATAAAGATTCCAATGCTAGGGTTGGATTATATCTTATCGAGGTGTTGGCCAAAGGGGTCCCACTGGGACCCCCAAACAACCCAGGCCAAGGCTATTGGTGGCTATCCACAAACTGATGGTAAAGTAAGGTCCCATTGCTGAAGACAACACCTAGACAACTCACTGAACACAGAGCAGTTGAGCTGGTGGTTGCCTAGAGCCTTCACCCCTACAGACTTGTATTCATGGAACTTAAAGATATTCTGTGTGTTCTCAAAGGAGAAATGTAAATACCAACTGTTGGGAGCCGACTTCCAGCAGAAATCGGCTATCATCTTTGCAGCCATCTCGAGCCATATACCCTGACAAGAGACTTGTTTTCTACAGCCCACAACAGCTGAGCACACTCTGATAAACATCTTGTTTTTCTCACATATCTTGTGTTGCTGTTTAGTGTCCCCAGCTGAAAGGCGCACGTGGCATCCACGCTGCAAGCCACGTGGCAAAGTGCCTTCAGCTGTGTTCCCCTGCTTGTCCACGAGGGCAAGGCACTTGGAAAAGCGTATAAATACCCAGGATTTCCTTTCAATAAATAGGTCAGACCCTCTGTCTTGTCTTCATTCTTCGAGTCTCTTGCCCTTCCATCCCCACTCTCTCTCTGGCTAGACCCTGACTCTCGGACCGGAGCAGCAGCTCGGGCTGGGACAACCAACCTAGCTACACATGCTTTAATCTACAATAGTGACTTGCCTGGGAAGATACACTTTGTGCACTAGTGGCACTAAGCTTGTGTGAGTAACCAACCATTCTCTGATTGGACTTAAATCCATGAGATGGAGCCTACACACCATGCTGACTCGGTGACCAACAACCTGAGACAGGGAATCTAGTGAAACCCAAATACCATTGTTCTGCTAAAGGAACATAACAATAAAATGACTTCTAGTGATACTTTGTTATACTCATAGATTCATGCCTTGATCAGCCATCATCAGAAGCTTTCCTCTGCAGCAGATGAGAACAAATTCAGAGACTCACAGCCAGACAACGTGCAGAGAGTGAGAGACCTTGGAATACTCAGCTCAAAAGAAATGTATCCATTAAATTCAACTCCTCAAAGCTAGGGGAACTCTGCAGAAGAAGAGGCAAAAAGACTGTAAGAACCAGAGGGGATGGAGGACAAAAGGAATCAAGGACTTCTAATATAACAGGACCAAAACATATGTAAACTCTCGGAGACTGTGCCAGAATGTGGGCATACCCCCATCCCTAACCCAGAAGCTATGTCCAACTGATAACCAGTTGCAAATGTAAATTTAGTTTTTCCCAAGGGAATCTTATTGAGAAACTAACTACTGTTGAGGGTCCCATGCAAAGCTGTAGATGGCCAACAGAAAATGAAATCCATGATTTCTCTGGAGGTTCTTTGTCTCATAATGTACACACACACACACACACACACACACACACGATGGCTTCCTGTTTTGTGTTTTTATGGGAATCTTGTGTTTGTTAATATATGTGTTTCTGTGTCTATATGCATTTCTTTGGGTCTTTTTCTTTTTTTCTTTCTTTTAAAAAATAATTTATTTTCATATTATGTGCATTGGTGTTTTGCCTGCGTGTATGTGTTTATGAAGGTGTTGGTCCCCTAGAACCTGAGTCATAGACGTGTATGGGCTGCCATGTTGGACACTGAGGACTGAACCCCGGTGCTCTGGAAGAGCAGTCAGTGCTCTCACTGAGGACTGAACCCTGGTGCTCTGGAAGAGCAGTCAGTGCTCTCAACCACTGAGCCATCTCTCCAGCTCTGGCTCTTTTTCTTATTTGATTATTTCATCCTATTAGGATTTGTTTGTTTTTATTTCATCTTGTGTTATATGTTAATTCAATCTTATTTTTTGATGCTTGTTTAGATGGCATCTCAAGTATAACACCATGCCCCAGTTAAACCTTTTTTATAAATGACAAAGAAAATAGACTGAAATCCCTTGTATACGGGAATACATGGTCTCTACCAGGATCCTTGTGAAACCCAAAGAGAAAGGGGTTCCCAACCCTGATCCTGACATTGTGGATGATCCATTCTTGAGAGAGTCCTATATCCCTTAGGAGGGATTGCCTACCACCCTCCCCACAGTACTCCTCTGGATGAAAGGGTAAGAGTATCCACAGGTCACACCTGAGATCTACAATAGAAGTTTCTCTACTCTGTCATAACCTGTCTGTGTGATGTTTCCATCAATGTATTTAAAATGTTGTCATTTGCTTTTTGGCCTAGGCAGCCATCTTCCAGTTAACTCGCCAAAATGACCAACACAAAGGGAAAGAGGAGAGGCACTCGGTATATGTTCTCTAGGCCTTTTAGGAAACATGGAGTTGTTCCTTTGGCCACATACACGCGAATCTATAAGAAGGGTGATATTGTAGACATCAAGGGAATGGGTACTGTTCAAAAAGGAATGCCCCATAAGTGTTACCACGGCAAAACCGGAAGAGTCTACAGTGTCACCCAGCACGCCGTGGGCTTCATTGTAAACAAGCAAGTTAAGGGCAGGATTCTGGCCAAGAGGATCAATGTGCAGATTGAGCACATTAAACACTCGAAGAGCAGAGACAGCTTCCTGAAGCGGGGGAAGAAGAACGATCAGAAGAAAAAGGAAGCCAAAGAGAAGGGCACCTGGGTTCAGCTGAAGCGATAGCCTGCACCACCCAGAGAAGCACACTTTGTGAGGACTAATGGGAAAGAGCCTGAGCTGCTGGAGCCCATTCCATACAAATTCATGGCCTAGTGTATAAAAGAAATAAAGGACCCAACTGCAGAGTTTTTCCTTAGGTTCAAAAAAAAATGTTGTCATTTACAACTTTCTTTCTTTTGTCCCTAATGGCAGGGATTTCTGGAATAACCTAGATCTGTGTTTCTGGGTCACAATCACCCATATTTGGCTGCAGAATGAGTTATCATACCTTCTCCTTTGGTAAGAACTGTATTCTTACACCTATGGTTTGGACATCTAAACATGGAACGTCAGGGATAGTCTAATTTTACTGGAGGAATCATTGTGATTGGTGCCAGTTGGGCTGGAGATGCGGCTCAGTGGTTAAGAGCACTGGCTGCTCTTCCAGAGGTCTTGAACTCAATTCCCAGCAACCACATGGTGGATCACAACCACCACGTAGGCATACATGCAAATAGACCACTCATATACATAAATAAATAAATCTTTAAAAAGGATTGGTGCCAGTTACCATTATGGACCACTTAGACCCAAGCATCTAGTGTTGCCTCCTTGGGAGGATCTATGAATATTTTCTGGGAATCAGATCTTCCTTAGTTTGGTCAATGGTCCATGGGTTTAATTTGAACTGGCCGTTAAAATTCTATTTGTTTGGATATCCCTTTGGGTTCTAGAACATTCTGTTTATTTTTTCTTCCTTTTTAGAATGTTTGGGTTGTTAATTTGTTACCATTTGGCTGTTTGCATTTCCACTCCTACAGTATCTAACTCAAGGAAGGAGTCAACGTTTTAAAAATTGCCCATTTGGTTGTCCAGCTGGTCTTATGGCTGATAATAATTATGTTAATCCAACTTTCAAATGTTGTAAATGTTAAAAAGAAAATCTAACTAAAGATAACAAGGTTTTATGCTTCTCTAAGTGATGAACATTCATAAACTGGTTCTGCATACTAAACAGAATACAAAGCAATAAAATAAAAGATCGTGTAACTGTTTTTATGTGGGACAAAACTCAAGCTATCCCTGAAATTCCTAAAACATGACTAAGAAAATCTTTGGCCACTTCATAAAATTAGAACTTTTTTAGCATGCCTATTTAAAATGTGTGTGTGTGTGTGTGTGTGTGTGTGTGTGTAAACATGTATGTATGTATGTATATATGTATGCATAAATGTAAACACATGAGGAATGCTCTGTAGATTGCTACTTACTCCTCTGGAAAATGGGTTTTTAAAGATCCTCATCTTCACTAGGCCTTGATAAAATACAAATATAAAAATCTGAAACAAAGGGAAAAACTTACTAAAAATCCAACTTGACCTATTTAAATACATGCAAAGACACCTTGAGGTTTGGAGAGGATTCTAGTGCATTTTATTATATCATAATTATAATTTCTCTTTTACAACATTGGAACAGCTGTGACTATTTGCAAGAGACCCATCCGATCAGGCTGGCTGACAGCTGCTGTTCCCTTACAGAAGAATGGATACAAAGGATCACTGGAGCCTCACCTGAGGATCCTGCTCTTTCCTTTTGTTTATGTGTTGCTTCCCTGATTTCTCACTAGGAGATGCTAGAGCATACAGAAGTCAGACTATGAATGGATGTAGGAACTCCGTCTGTGTGGCCATAGAGAAGTCATTGTGTACACGTCAGTAAGATTTTTCTGGTAGAACATCTGCTGTGGTGTAATCCACGCTCCTAAAGCACAAGAAAGCCACAGGTTTTCCCAAGTGTAACTTTACCTATCCACAAGCAATAAGACAAGAGATGAAAACCAAAGGGATACAAATAAGAAAAGAAAGAAAATCAAACCATTGCTCTCTGCAGACAACGTGATGTCACACACAAGAGGTTCCAAAGTTCCACCAGAAAATTTTAGATACTTTCAATAGTCTTATCAGAGCATCAGGACACAGAACCAATGTAGAAAAAGCCATAGCTTTTCTATTCATCAACAACAAACATCAATGGGAAAAATAATGGACGCGCTCCCATTACAAACAGCATCAAAGAAAGAAAAAATATCTAGGAGTAAACCTAACCAAGGATGTTAAAGACATCTATGGTGGAAACTTTAAATTTCTGAATTAAGAGATTCAGGAAGAATGGAAAGATACACAATGCAAATTGATCGGCAGAATTTATAGTATAAAAATATAATCTTTACAGATTCAATTCAATCCTAATCAAAACTCTCATTTCATTCTTCATAGAAATAAGAGGAAAACTATCCCAAAACTCATTTGGAAGCACAAAAGACCCTGATAGCAAAGGTAATCCCAAGCAAAAATAACAGAGCAAGAGGGAATTATCATCCCGTATTTCAAGCTATGTTAAAAAAAAAATCTCAAACAGCAACAATAACCATAGCCAGTGATACTGACATAAAAACAGAAATGTCACCCACCTATGGGACAAAAGCAAAGACCCAAACATGAGTACATATAACTACGGTGACTTAATATTTGAAAAAGAACGTTTAATGTCCATAAGCAGAAGAATGAAATTAGACCCATATCTAGCATCAGGCACAAAAACTAACGCGGAAACTCCAAATGAATCAAAGACCTAAACCGGAAACCCAAAACACTGAAACTTCTAGAAGAAAACATAGGCAGTATCTTAGTCAGGGTTTTCTTGCTGTGAAGAGATACCATGACCACAGCAGCTCTTATAAGGGAAAGTTTTAACTGGGTCTTGCTTACAGTTTCAGAGGTTTAATCCATTAGTCAGTATGGTGAGGAATATGGCCGCACAAAGGCAGATATGGTACTGGAGAAGTAGCTGAGAGTTCTATATGGGGATCTACCGGCAGCAAGAAGAAAGAGCTGCATGCCTGGCTCGGGCTTTTGAAACCTCAAAGCCCGCGCATGGTGACATACTTCCTTCAACAAGATCACACGCACCCCCCCCCCCCCCCCCCCCCCCACCCCCGTTTCCCCACCCCACTTCCCCATCCTTTCTCCACCTCCGTGTTGCCTTACTGGGAAGAAGGAATTGGCCCAGGTTACCCCAGGTTGTCCCCAGTTGCTGGGGGTATTCTTAAACTAGCCTGCCTCATATGACTCACTTCTGTTTTCCTTCTTTGTAGCGACAGTTACTTTTATATCTTTATTTAAGACAGGAACGGATACAGTTCTCAAATAACTCCTCTGTATCCAACAAAGCACTGGAGCAAGGAAGCAAGTAGACCTTTAGCTAGTGAGAAGAAACGGTGCTATTATGTGTTTTTCTTGCGCTAGAGTTCTGAATGGATGGTCACGGCACCATACAGAAAGAAGCCTGCCTAGAGAGGAAGGAAGGGTTGGCACAGCCTGCTACCTTGCTCTCCGCGAAGCGACTCCTCCGGACTGTGACCAGGGCCCATCAGTGGGCTTTTGTTGCCGCTTCTCAGGGCTCAGCCTATTGAAGGAGCTTGGGACACCGGCCATTCTGTGTGTTCCCCAAGACAGCCCCTCAGGGAGTGCTGCAGTGTTATGGAGGGCTCCTAACACTTTTCGTCTCATAAAATTAACCATTAATCTTGACAGTTGAACTCTGCTCAGGTGAATTATTGAAGTCATATAAAAATCTTTCCTATTCCCCCTCCCCCCCCCCCGCCCGGGGTGGTGAATTCAGAAGTTGGAGTTATACTAATTTTTTTCCAAAAATAAAATCAATGTTAAAAACCCACTTTTATCGGTAAAGACTTTTAAAAAACATAGTAGTAACCAATAGTAGTTTTCCAGGCGCTCCCTGATTAGCAGACGAGGCCTTGGCCCAATTAACTAAGGCAAACTACTGAGTGCGTGATTGCCTTTCAGAATGGCAGAGGCGCTTTAAAGAGGAGTGTTCAATGGCACATTTCAGCCTGACCTACAGATCCTTACAGCAACCGTTATTTTTGGCTGGGGCATGTGCTGTGCTATCTCCCAGGCCTGGATGGCAGGCTATTCAGGCTCCTTCCCATTTGCATGTCTATCAGGGGTCTTTCACAGCCCAGGGCCCCAACTAGGGCTCTGGCAAAGGCTTCATTGTTCTTCAGAACCGCCCCAATCAGGCTCTCAGCCCTCCCTGCCAGGGATGTTCTAAAATACCTGTTAGTTTCCTCAGAGTCCCGAGTTTTGCTTTCACTGCGAGCAGGCCTGAGGCTCCACTGCCCAGGCTGTTGCTGAGAAATGCTCCGATTTCCAATGGATGGAGTCCCTAGCGGTCACTGCAACAGGCAACGGGGACTGTCCAAGACTGTTGGAGATTGGATCCCCACATGGCATGATACGTATTTGCTTCTTTCTCTTTTCAGAAGTTCAAAGAGCAAGTAGTATTTATATATTTAGAAATACATACATATTAAAAGGGGACAACGATGTAATTATATTTTATTTTAAAAAAAAAAGGAAATTTCAGAAGAGATCTGGCCAAAGATTGCCCCTTTTGTTGTTAATAAGTTAAAAATTAAAGACATATTTGAACAACAACAAAAAGAGAGACATTACATAGACAATATTTTAAAAGCCTGCATTTCAGATTTGATCATTAAGGAAAATCTTCATATCCAGAGTAATTAATTAAAGTCTACTTGAATAGCTCAGTGGGAGAGCCCTTGCCCAGCAAGCACAAGGTCCCGGATTTGCACCCCTGCAGTGCAACAAAGCAAACAAACAGCTCCCAGGAAAACCTCAGACAAAACAGACAAAAACTACCAAACAACTAAACTCAAGTACTTCTACTTGAAATGTTTCCTACACAATCTGGCAGGCCTGAGTTCACTGGCAGAGGAGTTGGGCAATGATGTATCCATCCCTAAATTTGTTCAATGTGTGTGGTGTCTTTTAAGGCAAAGCCCAGGCTGTGGCAGCCCCAACAGGCTAGCCTTAGCCACATGTACCTAAAGAGAGAGTAGAAAGGCCACATGGAAAATGGAAGATAGTGACCCACTGCTCCAGCCCATCCTTAGGGTTCTGACATGAGGTTTAGGTTTAAATAGCGTGGTCCTGAGTGGTTAGTGGATTGTTGAACAGTCATCTGTCAATCACTGAGAACCAAGCATCTTCATCTGGACTGGGGGTGGAGGGTTCTGGCTAATATGAATAAAGCTTCAATGAACACAGCTGAGTACGTGTCTATGTGGTAGAATGGAGTATCCTTTGGGTATTTGCCCAAGAGTGAGATAGCTGGGTCTTGAGGTAGATTGATATCTAGTTTTCTGAGGAACTGCCATATTGATTTCAATAGTGGCTGCACAAGTTTGCACTCCTACTAGCAATGGAGGAGTGTCCCCTTTGCCCCACATCCTCGCTGGTATGATATGTCACTTGTGTTTTTTGACCTTAGCCATTCTAAGATGGAATCTCAGAGTTGTTTTGATTTACATTTTTTCTGATGGCTAGGGATGTTGAATATCTCTTTGAGTGTTTCTCAGCCATTTGAGATTACCTCTGTTGAAAATTCTCTGTTTGGATCTGTATCTCATTTTGAATTGGATTATTTGGTTTGCTGATGTCTAGTTTCTTGAGTTCTTCATTTATTTTGGCTATCAGCCCTCTGTTGGATGTGGAATTTGTGAAGATCTTTTCCCATTGTGTAGGCTGCAGCTTTGTTCTATTGATGTGTCCTTGGCCTCACAGAAACTTTTCCGTTTTATGAAGTCCTATTTATTGATTATTGTTCTTAGTTCTTACACTATCAGTGGTCTGTGTTCAGAAAGTTGTCTCCTGTGTTAACACATTCAAGGCTATGCTGCACTTTATCTTCTGTTAGATTCAGTGTATCTGGTTTCATGTTGAGGTCTATAATCTACTTGGACTTGAGTTTCCTGCAGGGTGATAGATATGGATTAATTTTCATTTTTTCTACGTGCTGACATCCAGTTAGACCAGCACCATTTGTTGAAAATGCTTTTCTCCCATTGTATCTTTCTGGCTTCTTTATCCCAAATCAAGTGTCCATAGATGTATGAATTTATGTCTGTGTCTTTAATTCTATTCCATTAATCAACTTGTCTGTTTTTACATCAATACCATGCAGTTTTTATTACCATAGCTTATTCAAGTATAGCTTGAAATAAGGGATGGTGATACCTCCAGTTGTTTTTACTTTACAGGATTGTTTTAGCTATCCTAAGTTTTTTGTTTTTAAGTATGAAGGAGCCAAGGAAACCCTTCAGAAGCAGGGACGGGGGAGGATTGTACGAGCCAGAGGAGTCGAGGACACCATGAGAACATGGCCCATAGAATCAGCTAAGCAGGGCTCATAGGGGGGCTCACAGAGACTGAAACAACTATCTTCTGCATATATGTTATGGCTGTGTAGCTTGGTGTTTTGTGGGATTCCTAACAGTGGGAGTGGGTGAGTCTGTGACTCTTTGCCTGAACTTGGGACCCTTTTCTTCCTACAAGGTTGCCTGGTCCAGCCTTGATGTGAGAGTTTGTGCCTAGTCCTATTGTAACCTGTTATTCCGTGTTTGGTTGATATCTCTGGGAGGATGCTCTTTAAAAAAAAAAACTAAGGGAATTAGGGGAGGAGTGAATTTGGGGTCGAGGGGAGGGGAAGGGAACTGGGAGGAGTGGAGAAAGGGGGGAAACTGTGGTCAGGATGTAGTAAATGAAAGAGAAATAAATAAATACATTTTAGTAAGCATTGTTCCTTAGATTATTTCGACTCAGTAGACCTGCACTTAGCAAAACTCAAATAAACCCAAATACACAACCACAAAAACCGCCCACCCAAAGAAACCAACCTCACAAACTCACTATTGTACAATTATTTCTCGTTGTTACTTTGAATTTTTGTGTTATGAATTATTATTTGTAAGCTAAAGTCTCTGGGGGGGGGAAGCCATACTTACGATAAAGATTCTATAGGGTTGAGGTGAGGCACTGATTAGAATTTCATAACTGTGGAGAATTAGAATGTTGCAGACTCAGAGCCAAGATTGTCATGGGCTGTTCTTAGTCCTTTTAGGAGACATTCACGGGCCACCTCTGACTAACCTAACGCTTTCAATGATCTGGTAAAACTTTAGAAACTCAGCAAGCTGCTATCTTCCACTGACCCAAAGCTAAAAAGAAGACCAAGTAACAGCTGGTACCTAAAGCAGAGACGCCACCGCTTGCTATAGCTTGCCTGTCTGATATTCCCATCAATGCGCTGGGAAAATGCCCTGATTTTTGACTCTCTTTTCTTCTGTAACTATAAAGTCCACAAAACCACTCTTCTACTGAACCCATGTTGTTTGAACCCATGTTCCTGAGCCATGGCCACTCAGACTTGGGTCACCTGAGCCATGGCCACTCAGACTTGGATCACCTGAGCCATGGCCACTCAGACTTGGGTCAGAATAAACACTCTTATTTCAACGGAGAAATAAGCTGTGGTTTTTGTGGATGAGTTAAGTGACTTGTTATCATTAATAACTTACTTTTAAAAATTCAGTGAGGCTGGTGAGATGGCTCAGTGGTTAAGAGCACTGGCTGCTCTTCCAGAAGTATTGAATTCAATTCCCAGCACCTGCATATGACTCACAACTGTACACAAAGGGGTCTGATGCTCTTTTTGGTTATGCAGGTGTGCATGCAGACAGAATACTCATACAATCAAGAACATAAATAAAAAAAATATTAAAAAAGAATTCAATAGCTTAGCCAGGCATGGTGGCACATGCCTGAATTCTAGTATGTTAGGAGGTTGAGGCAGGAGAATTAAAAGGTCCAGGCCAGCCTGGGCTAAACAGTGGGAACTTGTCTTAAAGTAACATCAATAACAGTAGCCAAACAGTAAACAAACTGGAAGCAGACAGTGATGAGAGTGCACGCCCAAGAGTAGATGCCAACAGAAAATGAACTCAGTGGCATCCTGGGAGGCTCCTTGTCTTGTGATGTCACTTCATGGCTCTTCAGTTTTAACATTCTATTTATTTTTTAATTTTAATTTAATTGATCGTGTGTGTGTGTGTGTGTGTGTGTGTATGTAGTTATGCATTTCTTCTCTCTTTTACCTTACAGGTCTTATGTGTATACATTATGGCTTCCAGGTGAGTGTTTTTAATGGGATTCCCGAGTGACTGAACAAGCAACACTCTGCTTCTTGTGCTTCCTCTCAGGCTCTTTTTCTTCTGCTCATTTGTTTTGTTCAATTTTGATGAAATCGGGGTATGTGTGTGAGAAAACACCCTTTTAGCTTTTGTTTTTTCGTTTGTTTGTTTTCGAGACAGGGTTTCTCTGTGTAGCCCTGGCTGTCCTGGAACTCACTCTGTAGACCAGGCTGGCCTCGAACTCAGAAATCCGCCTGCCTCTGCCTCCCAAGTGTTGGGATTAAAGGCATGCATCACCAGTGCCCGGATGTTTTTTGTTTTTTGAGATACAATTTCTGTGTGTAGCTTTTGTTGTTCTAGATTTTACTCTGTAGACTAGGCTGACCTCAAACACACAGAAACCTACCTGTCTCTGCCTTCTGAGTGTTAGTATTAAAGATATATGTTACCACCATTTGGTTATTTTCAATGGAAGGAAGAAAATTATATTTAAAGAAGAAGAAAAAGAGGAGGAGGAAAGAGGAGAGATGAGGAGGAGGGGGAGGAGAAGGAGGGAAGGAGGGGGAGAAGAAGAAGAAGAAGGAGGAGAAGGAGAAGGAGAAGAAGAAGAAGAAGAAGAAGAAGAAGAAGAAGGAGAAGAAGAAGAAGTGACATCTGAAGAAAGCTGAGAGCGAGAGAGATGGACTTGCTCAGGTAGTCTGGTGCCAAATGTTCAGCTCTGAAAACATACATACAAGTAACATGATACATACATACATGATACATACATGCAAGTAACATGATGCATACATGATACAGACATGATACATACATGCAAGTAACATGATACATACATGATACACATAGACACATACAAGTAACATGATACATACGTATATGATACATACATACAAGAAACATGATACAGACTGAATAGGCTATATTTAGGAGTATAAAATATATACATATATGAATGCAATAACAAAAACTGAATTTGAATAAGAATGGGGATCAGTATATGGGAAGATTTAGAGGAAGGAAAAGAAATTGTAATTAAATTATAATCTCAAAAATAAAAATAAAGATAAAAAAAAAAGAGGTGAGACCTGTAGGCCATTGGGTTCAAACTCTGCATCCCCATGTCTGATGTCGAAGCAGTCTTGAGATCTCCACTCCCTTTTCATCTTTGTTGATTGCAGTAAACTTCTTTCTCCTGGGCTGCTTCCACTCCCTGTTAGCGGTTTTCCTCAGCAGGTATCCTATGGTTCTGGCATCTTTAACATCGTGGAGTCTCCAAATGAACTTCAGCTTCACAACTTCTTGTTCCAATGTCTGGGATCCACCCATGATCTTCTGGGCTCCTCTAAAGGGCTTTATTATTCTCCAGCTCTGCCTTCTGTAGCACTCTAGGCTCTGATTGATTCCACTCTAGTGCTACTGCTGTTCTTGGTGATCATCCCATGGTACTGGCATCTCCAATACACTGGGGTCTTCCACTACATCTAGGCTTCACCAATAACCTCTCACAGGCTTTCTTCATGGTGCCAAGCTTCAACTTCTTTTCATGGCCCCTTTAGTCCTGGGCCATCAACTGCAACTGATGCTACACTTTTTTCAATGGCCTTCCCTGGCCTCTCACAGTGCCAAGCCTCAGCTGTTCTCCATGATCCCTTCATTCCTTCAAAACCAGTACCAACTGGGTGACTCTTACACTTTATCAAGTCCAGCTGCAGCACAAGGTTCAACCTTGGCTGTCTCTGGAACACAGCTTCTTTGTGCTCTCAGAAAACACTTCCCAGAAGATTTCACTTCAGTGATGCTGATCTTTTAATCACTGCTAATTTCTTAGCTCCAGCTAATCAGCATCAGTTGTCCCAGTAGTCCTTTCTATTCTTGACTCTAATGCCAGTTCCAGCATGACCGAAACAGCTGAGTTCTGCTGCTTGCTCTGGCTGAAAAATCCCCCCCCCCATTCTATTACCAGCTTTCTGTTTTCCAACTCCCTCATTGCCTAAGCCTGGCTGTTCTGAAACTTGCTCCGAGGATTGACCTCAAACTCAGAGATCTGTATGGCTCTGTCTCCTGAGTGCTGGGATTAAAGACATGAACTATACACCCGGACTTTGTCCTAGGCTGGCCTCGAACTCAGAGAGCTGCTTGACTTTGTCTCCTGGGATTACAGCCGGGTGTGTACCACCATGCTGGGCCTAAGCTTTTCATGGCCACTGTTTCTCAAGATTGGGATCAAAAGCCTGTGTCTTCTAGCCTCAAGATCTGGATCCCAACTGTGCCCTCCATTTCTAGATTGTAGTTTATTCCAGATTAAAAGTCCAAACGATTTTCTGTTCAATTGCAAACACAAACAATAAGCTTAGCTGGGTGGGATCTTGCCCTGAGATCACCACTCCCTTAATTTCTTTATCTCCTTGAACACAGGATTCAGCTCCATTTCACTTCCTGGTGCCTTTTTATTGTTATTTGAACCATACATTTTATATTTTTCCTTTCTATGCTTGCTATGTTGTTCAAAACACTTTTCATGAGACTTAACCAGAGAACAAATTCTCTGCTGGGCTTTTTTTTTTTGAGATGTCCTTTGTCAATGCACTTAATATAAATCTCTTTACCGTAGTCTTCTTCAGACAAGGGCAAAAAGCAGCCACATTCTTCACCAAAATACCACAAAAACAGTCTCTGTGCCACATACTGACATTCTTCTTCATTAAAATCTCTTGGGCCATGTCTGCACAGTTCAAATTACTCTCAGCAACAGTCTTTCATATTCCTACTAGGATAGCTCATTAAGCCCCACTTAAAGCATTCCATTGATTTCCAAATCCGAAGTTCTAAAATCCACATTCTTCCAAACAAAAGCATGGTCAGGCCTATCACAGCAATACCCTAGCCCCTGGTACCAACTTCTGTCTTGGGATTTTGCTGCTGTGAATAGACACCATGACCAAGACATCTCTTACAAAGGACAACATTTAACTGGGGCTGGCTTACAGCTTCCAAGGTTCAGTCCATTATCATCAAGCATGGCAGCATCCAGGCAGGCATGGTGCTGGAGGAGCTGAGAGTTCTACATCTTCATCTGAAGGAGATATTAAAGCTCATACCTACAGTGACACACTTCCTCCAATAAGGCCACACCTCCAAATAGTGCTACTCTCTGGGCCAAGCATATCCAAACTACCACACAGAGTTTCACCATGTAGCTCTGACTGGTCTGGAACTCACCGTGTACACTACACTGGCTTTGAACTCATAGAATTCTATCTTTCTGCGTGTCTCTGCCTCCCTGTGCTAGGATTAAATTCATGTGCCACTGCACTCAATTTGAAAGGGATTTTGAATCTCGCTTCTCCATCTCCTTTTGCTCCCAGTTGTCATGAATGAGGTGGACTTTACAGCACGCTCCCATCATGATGTACTGTTACTGGCTACAAGCTCAAAACAACTGATTCTAGATCTCAAAAACAGCCAGCATGAACCTTGTAAATTGATTATTCAAGGTATGTTGTCATAGTGATGGGCCCAGACTCCCTTATGCCTGCTGTTTCCTCTTATCTTCTAAGTCAGCTACTGTCACTGACCTCCATGCTGTAGGTGTCAGGGCTATCCACAGTCTCAGGCTTACTCCAGGGTCTCTAAGCACCCCTCCCACCCCTTTTTGGCAAAGAAGAACTACTGAATACATTTTCCACTTCCAGTGATAGTCAAAACATTCCCAAATTGTCTAAGAGACAAATGAGTAAAGTACTCATGAGGGTTTCAGAATAATAAAAAATGACCAAAATATTTAGAACAATCTTTGGCAAATAAAAACTAGTTTAAAATTGTTGGCAAAAATAAAATAAGGCTGTCTTCGGAGCTGTCAGCATTGAATATGATGTATTCTTGTCTCTGGGCTGGCCAGGTCTGAGTTGTCTCTGCCTTTTGTTTAGAATCAGACCCAGAGGAGCATAACACTCATTAAATGGCCTTAATTGCGGAGGGGAGGAACTTTAGTGCAGAAGGAGATGCAGAAAGGAGGGGAAATAACACTGAGGACAACTGAAAAACCATAAGGAATCAACTTTTTCTTAAAATTATATTTAATACATATAAGTGTAATTATATATATATATATATATATATATATAATATAAAATTAAGTTATCACACAAGGGCTGAGTTCTCCTCCCAAGAACTATAGACTAGATAACATAACCTCCAGTACTAGTCATGAGAAATCCCTTGTTGAATTATTGATCAAGGGAATCCGAGAGACTCCCTAGAGAACATAGGCTACTGCTGTTGCCTTGGTTGCCTTCTGGAGGCTGAAGACAAGTCCCTGTAGCTGAAGACAGAATGCACTTAGCCATAGGACTAGGAGGATCAGAGCTGGACCTGGCCTGAAATCCTTCTCCCTAAGGACTAGCTTTCATAGTGCCAGAGGGGCTGGGTAAGCTTCCAAGGGAAAGAAGCAACCAATACTCCTTCCCAACTGTGTAGAGGGCGTGAGGTCCTTGCATTCACAGATACATATTAGGGAAACCAGAAATGTTACACATGCAGGGATGTCTCTTCAGAAGAAGGGTGTCTAGCCTGTATCATGCTCAGAAGGCTGGGGATGGAGATGGTTTACAGCCTGGTGAACTTTGTGCTTATCTGTGTGACTGAGACCACACCAGATCTTCTTCCAGACCCTTAAGATGTCATATGTAGTCAATCTACAGAACCCATCTTTATGGAAGTTATTACATGTACTTTACAAAGAGTTTCAAGGTACCTGTGATTTAATCTTCATTGTATACATGGGATTGAGTTAATTATCACCTAGAAACGCTTTCCAAATTGTGCTGCTCTTAACTGTGCCTGAAATAAGCTACCTGGTGTCAGACTCTGAATACTGGCTACTGAGTCAGGTTGAACCAGACTTCCTTCTTGCCTCATGAGGATTGAGCCACACTCTATTGGCCATGGTATTTTCAGAGACTCGCCCCCATGGCTGTGAAGACTATGACCCTCAACAATGACCAACAGGACAAGTTAGCCCTAAGGGTGCAATAGTGGTATTCACCTCTTGGCAGTAACCAACAGTTGCGTGGTTGTACTTAAAGCCTGCTTGACAGGAAAGAAATTATGCCTGGTACTTGAAACCAGAAATCCCCTTGAAACACAAAACCTGGAAGCCATAGTGTACATGCAAAGGACCTGTAAGGTAAAATAAATAATTAAAACAATTAAACACCTTATCAAAACCTTATAAAATAAATATCCTCCAAAAGTGCCACTGGATTCATTTCATGTTGGCCATCTACTGATGGGCATGGTGCTAGCCTCAAGATTGGTTTATATCCCCAGTGAGACTCCATTGGAAAGAAATGGTTTTTCATTTGAATGGTCAGCAATTGGAGATAGCTTCTGGGTTAGGGATGTGGGCTGGTGTCCATTTCACTGTTCAGTGCTTGATCCCTGTCTGGAGTAGACCCATGAGGACCTGTGCATGCTGGCACCATCTCTGTGAGGTCGTATGTGTGACATATGTGTGTCATATGCGTGTCATATGCCTGTCATGTGTGTCATATGTGTGTCATGTGTGCATCAGTCCTAATGTTTCCTTAGGGTTCTCCACCCCCCATTCCCGTCTGGCTCTTACAGTCTTTTTGTCTCCCTGTCCCAAGGCTTCCCTGAGCTTTGACGGGAGGGATTTGATAAGACTCAGCAGATGCTTCATCTTACTATGGAGACACTTGGTCAACCATGTTCATTGTTGTTCTATTCATAATAGCCAGAAATTGGAAATGTGGTATGTTTACACAATGAACTACTATTTACCTGTTACAATCATGACAGTCACTGGTAAATTGATGGCATGAAAAAACCCCAAAAACAAAAAACCCCAAAACAAAAACAAAACAAAACAAAACCAAAAACCAACCAAACAAACAAAACCCAAAAATCAAGTGAAGTAACACAGACCCAGAAAGACAACTATGATATATATTTGCTTATATGTGTTAGTTGTTAAATTATTGATAAGCAATCTATATTGTACGTAATTACAGAGGTTAAATATAGAGTAAGGGACTCAGAGTGAGAAGATTTTTTTCCTAGGAAGAGAAAATAGAATAGATGGTTATGGACAGACAAGTGGAGGGGAAAGAACAGGATGATCAAACAGGGAGGGGAAGGGAAGAGGGTCTGAGGGCTGAGGGAGGAAGGACAGGGAGGGACAGCTAAAGCAAAAGGCCATTTGAGAGGTCATATGGAAACCCAATACAGTAGAAGCTTCCTAAAATATATATATATGTATAAAGATGATCTAAATGAAATTACCAAATAATGGGGAGACAAAGCTGCAACTGGACATTTATCTTCACCAAATAAAGCTTCCAATGCTAGGGTTGGATTATATCTTATCAAGGTGTTGGCCAAAGGGATTCTACTGGAACCCCCAAACAACCCAGGCTATTGCCAAGGCTATTGGTAGCTATCCACAAACTGATGGTAAAGTAAGGTCCCATTGCTGAAGACAACACCTAGACAACTCACTGAACACAGAGCAGTTGAGCTGGTGGTTACCTAGAGCCTTCACCCCTACAGACTTGTGCTCATGGTACTTGAAGGCACTCTGCATGCTTTCAAAGGAGAAAGATAAGCAGCAACTGAGCTACAAGCACTTCAGTCTACAATAGTGCCCACAAGATCCACTAGAGCAATAGTGGCACAAAGCTTGAGGGAGTAATCAACTACTATCCGACTGGATCTAATAACAGGATGAACCCTCCCACTTGTCTGTCTATAACTCTGTATTCTATTTCCTCTTCCTAGGGAGATCCCTCTCTCCCTCTGCATTATACTCATTCTCAACACTGTTTGGGTGGACAAGAGCCTAAGACTAGATAGGCAAGAGATCTAGAAGAAAACCAAATATTACCATTCTGCTAAAGGGGCATAGCCATACAATGACTCTTAACGACATTATGCTATACCCATAAACCAGTGCCTCCTTCAGCCACCATTAGGGAAGCTTTCTACTACAGTAGATAAGAACAGACAGAGAGATCCACAGCCAGACAACGTGCAGAGAGTGAGACACCTTGGAACACTCAGTATGAAGTGGATGTCGTCATCAAACCTTTGATGTTTTTGACAAACTTTCCCAAGTTAAATTCTAAATAAAATATTTTTAACTTTTAATTAAGTTTTCTAGTTGGGCCTCTGGAAATCCTCAAAAGATATTTCTGTCACCTTTTTGAAAGCCCCTTTCAAACTTTCTAGGCTTCTCTGTCATGTTCAATTAAGTACAGAGAGGTTCCATGCAATGTTAATGATGATAGAGCCTCAGTAAGCTGTAGTTATTGGTATCTTATTGATAGGCTGTTTCAGAACTGTGGTGATATCTGAAAGCTGAGTGCTCTGGGAGATAGCTTTACTGATGTTGAAGTGTGTCACATAGCACAGGAACAAGGAAACTTCCCTCTGAATTGCATTATTTTCAAGATAAGTGTCCTGAGCCACTAAGCGCTGTGACTTTGTTGCTTTGTTGTGATGTCTTCATGGAAACCTTTCTCCTTTCACGTTGCTGTAATCCCAGAACTGTGTCTTCAAGGAGACTCAGAGCAAGATCCTTGACAAGCACAGGTTCTGGTGATTTTAAGACCCAACATTGAACCGGGCGAGAATTTCTAGAACTTTAGTGACAAGGATGGGTTCCTTGAATGGCTGTCCTGTGATTAAGTAACACAAGTACTAATTAAATGAGCCTGAATGAGCTTACAGACACAGTGTATTCATGATTCATTTGGAAACATCGCTGCTTCCCTGAGTGTTTACCAGACTGAAGGAAACTGTTTACTTTTAAACGGAGTTTACAGTAGCTTGATTGAGAATATACATTCTTTTGCTCCAGAGTTAAAATGTGTTCTTTTTTTCCCTTCTTGACCCCTCTAGAATTTGAACACCAGTCATGGGTATCCTTAATCTTATGGCAATGTAGTTATTTAGATAGATTCAGTAAGAATCTGTGCATGATTGAGAACACTGGTTCCATCATCAAGCCTGTGGGTTGTCATATTGTGTCATATTGTCAGATTTGAGTGGACAGCTTTAAAGAGCTAAGACTGGCTTTCTGAAACTGCACCCACTCCCCCCCCCCAAAAAAAAAAACTAGGCTGGAGGGTACTCAGCCGTGCACATAACTGAGGTGTGTCATTTCCTTTCAGGCTCAGAAAACTTGGGATATTTGGGGAACTTTAAAAAGTAAACTCACCTAGAGCCACTGGGTCCTCTGGTGAAGCAATTCCTTTGGATCTGTATTTGCCAGGGCAAGTGCTCACCAGACCAAGGGACCATTTGCCTCCATAGCCCTGAGAGACCATGTCTCAGATTCCTCGAGGTAAATTTAGCAAA
>NW_021604630.1:384660-446643 GCF_004785775.1 Grammomys surdaster
AAAGTTCTGTGAATTGAAACTTGAAAACATCATACAGACTTCAGCAAAGTCATCTTAACATGTACGTTAGAAAGTGCTTGTAACACTCAGGCTACAGATTAGGAAAAGTCAGCTTTCTACCCGCCCTCTCTTCTACCACAACGGTTTCAAGCCTACCATCGCGGTGCTGTTTTAACTGTCTGATCTCTTAACTTGGAAACTGAGTTTACAGTTTGTTTTGACTCTTTCGTTTTGTCTTGAGCTGGTGATTTAACCTCAGGTTCTGTCTCCAGCTCTGTTTCAACTATTGTTTTTTGTTTTCCTTTCATTTTCATAGAAACTAAACTCCCTTCAGTAAAGGCACCGCGGTCCCTGCTATCTAACGGATGCCCTTCCCTTCCAAGTCTCAGCACATCGTTCAGCCCCAAGTTCCGGGACAAGGGTTTGGTGGTTTGAAGGACCTGTGCTGGAACAAGTCCCCTTGAAGAGCATTTCTTCAGCCACACTTGCGAGCTTGGATTAGGAATAGATTAAATACCTTGTTTTAGCAGAGTCTGGTGACCCATGTTTCTAAACTGGGTAATGCTGCTTCTTAAGCAGATTTGCTTCGTTACTCTACAGTTTTGTTTTCTATTCTCGGGATGGTCGTCAGTACTTCAGAACCAATAATTACTTTTTTTTTTAAGTAATACTATTATCGATGTACAAATAGTTTACAACGGCTTAAACTATCTGAATTTTATGAGGTTGTACACGTTTTAAAACTGTACATTGCTGCCTTGAAAGCAGATTTGTGCTGCTGTCTCACCAGCTCTCCTTGTGGCTTTTGTGGGGTGTAGGGTGCGGGGTGGTGGGGACATGGGGAGGGGGTGGATTTGCATCTGCGTCTGCATTGTTCCCTTTAGTTCACCTCCCGGTTTCTGAGAAACCGCATACAAAATATTTATTCTATGGGGTTGCCCGAGAGAAATGGTACACCGTCCAAGTTTTTGGACATTTTATGATTGAAGATAGAGAAAGCTCCATGGAGTAGAGTCTAGGGGCGTGAAAAGCGACATGAAGGTATTCAAGATGGACGCAAAGCAAATCCCTTAGATCCCAGGGACATCAGAGAGACAGCAGCTCTTGTCCAAGGCTGGACCTAGTCTTCTCTGCTCCCTCCTTGGATTTTCCTTTTGACTGGAAGATCTTGACAGATAGGCTATGGTCCCTGAACTAACTACAGCCATCAATCAGGCTTGATGCCATTGGAGTTTCTTCTCTGGGGTTAGCAGGACATTGATCATGGAGTGGAATGCTGGGACTATCTAAATATGTTCCCGAGAAGAGGACGGAGGGTGGCTGCGAGGGTTTCTGGAAAAATGTTTTTCAACTGAGCTGGGCTTGCAGGAATTAGACAGCCCACAGGCTGTGGCCCCGCCCAGCTCTAACTGCCTTGGCTCATTCTGCACCTTTCTTTGGGGAGTGGCCAGGAGAGAGTGAGAGAGTCACTGCCTTTCTCAAGGGGCAAACAGTGGAGGTTACTAGAGGTGAAAGGTTAAACACTGGTGTCAATAAATGAAGACACTTTGGTGGGCTGGGAGGAAAGTCCAGAAGCTAGGAGAGGGTGTGCCCAGTGAGAACCCTGTCTCGCTGGTTTCAGAGTGAGAAACTACAGAGGGTTGTTGCTTTCCACGCCATGTTGGCTCTTGCATCCATGTGGGGTTCTGGGATCACACTCTCTGTCTCCTTCAGTTTCCAGCCATTTATCTTCAGTCCACAGCAGCACACACGGGACCCTCACAGATGCTGTTCTCTAAATGGTCCGGATCTTAATATGATTTGGTTTCTCTCGAAAGCTTAGCTTTTGGAATTGCTTTCAGTATCAGGGGTACAGTTTGCTCATAGTACCATAATGTTGCTAATTTTTCTATCTTAATGGCATATTATTTTATTTTCCCTCAATGAATTTTCCTATGCTCAGAGTAGACCTGAATTCTGGGAAATGACCCAGGTCAGTCAGAATAAAAATCTGGAAAAAGGTAGAAAATGAAGGTGTGACTCACTAAAAATAAACTATCTGAATATGTGTAGGAATACTAATATCTGTATTAGTCAGGGTTCTCTAGAGTCACAGAACTTATGGAATGTCTCTATATATTAAGGGAATTTATCATAATGATATATAGTTTGCAGTCCAACTATCCCAACAAAGGGGAGCTGTGAATGGGAAGTCCGAGAATCTAGTAGTGGCTCAGTCCCACAAGGCTGGGTGTTTTAGCTGGTCTTCTGTATAAGCTGGAATCCTGAAGTAGGTTCCAACAGATGTGCTGGCAAGTAAGTGTAAGCAGGAGAAGAAGGAAGCTTTCCTTCTTCCAACATCCTTAGGTAGGCAGAAGGTATGACCCAGATTAAAGGTGTACACCACCACACTTGGACCTAAGCTGTTCCTTACTTGGAACTCACTCTGACCCATGCTGGCTTTGAACTTAGAGATCTGCTTGCCTCTGTCTCCTGAGTTTAAAGGCGTGTGCCACCTTGCCTGGGCCTAAGCTTTTCATGGCTACCATGTCTCAAGATCCCGATCAAAAGCCTGAGTCCGCCTCAAGATCTGAATCACAGGTGTGGCCTCTCTATCTGGATTGTAATTCATTCCGGATATAATCAAGCTGACAACTGGGAATAGCCATCACAGTATCTCAAATACTTCTGGTATTTCTGGCCTCCGGCCAGGACAGAACCAAGGACACTTCCGGCTTCTGGCCAAGGATACAAACTTGAGGTTCCTATCCTTGACCTGCTTGGCTGTCTTCCATCTTCTGTCCTCATCATTAGGAGTAAGTTCCTAAGAGTATAGCTTGTCCAAGGCTACTTCCCCCCTTGCCTCTCAGCCACCATGAGATGCACCTCTCCTACTGCACTCTATTCTAGTTTGCTTTCTGTCACTGTGATAAACACCGTCACCAAAAGCAACTAGGAGAGGAAGGACTTTATTTGGTGTCTTAGGGTTTTACCATTTGTGAACAGGCACCATGACCAAGGACAACATTTAAAGGCAACTCTTCTAAGGACAACATTTAATTGGGGCTGGCTTACAGGTTCAGAGGTTCAGTCCATTATCATCAAGGTAGGAACATGGCGGCATCCAGGCAGACATGGTGCAGGAGGAGCTGAGAGTTCTACATCTTCATCTGAAGGCTGCTGGCAAAATATTGGCTCCTAGGAAGCTAGGACAAGGGTCTTAAAGCCCAAGCCCATAGTGACACACCTATTCCAACAGGACCACACCTCCCGACAGTGCCACTTCCCTGGGCCAAGCATATACAAACCATCGCCTTTGGCTTACAAGTGGCAATCGGTGACTGAATGAAGCCACGGGAGGACCTCAAGACAAGAACCAAGATGTAGGACTTGAAATAGAGACCATGGAGGAATACAACCTCCTGGCTTGTGTCTTCTGGACTGATTATCTACTTTCTATTACCCAGGCTCCGTAGCCTAAGGGATAGCACTGCTCACAGTGGGCTTGGCTCCCCTTACATTCATTAGCAATTGAGAAAATGCCCCCACAGAACCTAGAGAAGTAGCTCAGTGGTTATAAGCGTTGACTGCTTTTCCAGAGGGTAGGGGCTTGATTCCCAGCACCCACATGGTGGCTTAAATATCTGTAACTCTAATCCTAGGGGATCCATTGCCCTCCTGTGACCTCCAAGAGGACCAGGCATGAGCATGGTACATAGATACACATGTAGGCAAAACAGTCATACACATAATATAATAAAATGAAAATTTTATAAAGTCCCAGAGGTATGTCTACAGGCCAGTCTGGTGAAGCCAATTCTTTGGCTAAGAGTCCCATTTCCCAGTTATGTCTAGGTTTATGTCCAGCTGACAATGACACAAACTGACTATGATACCTTTCTACCATGAATTGGCTACCATGTTACCATGGTAACAGGCCCAGCAACATGGAACCAGCAACCTTGAACTAAATGTCTGAGGCTGAGCCAGAGTAAGCATTTCCTCCCTTATGTTGATTTTTCTTAGGATTTGTCACAGGGATGGCAAATCTAACCCACATACATGGAGGCAGTCCTATCTTCCCAAGGAAAAGGGGTCCCTATCTCCCTCCACAAAGGAGGTCTCTGTCCTCCTTAACCCTGTAGAGGAGGTCTTATCTCTATAAATGGTGGACTTCTGACCCACAAATGGATGCAGGCTTCATCTTCCCATGTAGGAGGTCCTTGTCCTCCATCAAGGGATCCTGCCATCCTTCAACATGGAGGGAGTCTACATACCCACACAAGGAGGGAGTCAGTCCTTGTCCCCTTGCATGGTGGCAGTCCCAATCACTCAAATGCAGCAAGTGCCTCACATGAAGGGGGGCGTCTTTTTCCTCCAACACAGAGAGTGTAGTGACAATTTTGGAATTTTGGTGTCACTAAAAAAATAGAAATATAAGAATGTGCTTTCGTTTAATCCCAGATGTGGGAGTGTGGACCGTCCCCAGCAGCTGACTATGATTCGCCTTGTGCTCTGTCAGGGGCATGGTTTTGCCAGCTGCTGATAGATTCTGCGATTGTGTGACATTTGGAACTCCGGGAACGTTTCAGAGGGTACATAAGTGCTAGATTCCCGAGTGTGGCTGTTGGTTGTTCAGGGGGCTTGGCTGCAGTTTGTTAGTAGTTGTGCTCAAAGAAGAAACAAGAAGAAAGAAATTAGATTCAGAGATCTCTCTTGCTTTCTCTCTTCCCCTCTCTCTTTCTTTCCCTCCTATCTAGTGATAGGGGGTGAAACTGGAGGGATAAATGGTAGGAAAATGAAGCACCCACAGAGGAGTAATGACTGGCAGCAGAGCGTCTATATCTTCTCCACAGAAGAATTCTCCATATCACCCATGTTAGGAGTCCCTGTTACACACACTTGGAGGCAGTCCGGTCCTCTCACATCAAGAATGTTTATGTACCCACACATGGAGGAAGTCCGTGTCCCTTCACAGGGAAGGGACCCTGTTTCCACTCAGAAACCTTTAGACACCCCTCAAATAGCAACCAAGGTTTCATCCGTTCATTTGTTTGTTTGTTCATTTGTTCCTTCCTTCTTTCTTTCCTGCCTTTCTTTCTTTCTTTCTTTCTTTCTTTCTTTCTTTCTTTCTTTCTTTCTTCCTTCCTTCCTTCCTTCCTTCCTTCCTTCCTTTCTCTTTCTTTCTTTCTTTCTTTCTTTCTTTCTTTCTTTCTTTCTTTCTTTCTTTCTTTCTTTCTTTCTACCCCTGTACCTGCTCCAGAGGCAGCCTACCTTGGGTAGGGTGGCCCTGGACAGTGGGAGCTGAGAACACCTTGGGACTGACCTGAACAGGGTCAATGCAAACAGCCCTTGGGTCATCCTGAGTGTCTGCACTTCCCTCCCCTCACCCCTGGGGTGGTAGGTAGCACACGGAGTGATCTCTATTCTACACACAGAAATGTAGAAACTGAGGGAAAGAGCCTGTTAAGAATAATATATTTCTGCTTCCTCATGCAAAGCCTGTGGCCAGTCACTCGAGGCTCAGAGGAGGAAGGAGGCTGTCCCAAGGCATTTAGAGAAGAGGGGGCAGCGGAGGGAGACTGAATGGGCTTCCGTCTCTGAGAGCAGCATCAACAAAGGTTCCATTTTCCATGGTTATGGGTCTGGCGAGACAGCCTCGCTGACAGACTCTCCGAGCACATGTGCTGGGCTGCTGAAAAGCCTTGGTGGTGACTGACAGATAATTGAAGTGACAAATTGTTTCATTGTATTTGGCAGGGAGAGCGCTGTATTAGATAATTGTGGGGAGCAGAGGACTCTGGGGTCTCAGGTCACAAGACATGCCTGACCCTACTTTCTGAAAACTCTGAATGGAGTTCTCCGTCCCAAGGGATCGCAGGGCCAGGCTGTCTCTCTTTTTGTTGTACCTTTTTTCTTTCTTTCTTTCCCCTCCCCTCCGCTCCCTCTGTTCCTGCCCCTCCCCCTTCTGATCTAATGATTGGCTTTAAGGGGGAGGGAGGCCGCCAGAGCCCAACTTGCTCCCACTTACCCGTTTGAAGCTTGCTCCAGAGAAGGGGGTGGACCTTTTGCAAACTGGCGCCCTGGTGGCCTGAACTGGTCTCAGGCAAGGAGTGTGGCAGCAGACCACCAAGGTGCTGCAAGGAGCTGGGGGACTGGGTGCACCCAATTGTCTCCTTCTGTTGAGACGCTGGGGATCCAGTCTAGGCCTCCAGCAAGGATTATGGGTACAGTTACACTTTGGTTCCACACCCAGTCGCCCCTCAAGATAGCCTGCCCATAGAGGATGTCTCTGTCAGATTTTTCTGCCTTTGGATAACCAATAACAACTATTAGGGATTGAAGAGACCTAAAGGTGATTAGATAACAGCACCAACTCCTTTTCCAGATGAGGACCTATAAGGCCCAGAAGACTGCCAGTCTCTGAAGTGAAAAAGTATGAGATACTTCTTGTAGGCTCATTCTTCTAAACTTCCTGGAAGACATTTGAAAACAAACATACTAAGCATGTAATACAAACAACACAGTCCCTACTTCCTTGGCTTCTTTAGTTGATGTATAGCTTTATATACCTGGAAACAACCTCCACACATCTGTACTGATGTTACATATAGATATATAACATGTTCATGTCTACAGAGTTTTGTTTTTGTTGTTCTGTTAAGACAGGATCCTGCTCTGTAGTACTGGCTGGCCTTTGACTCCTGAGTGCTGGAATTATAGGCTTTTAACACCATCATCCCTGGAGCTGTTCTCTCTCTCTCTCTCTCTCTCTCTCTCTCTCTCTCTCTCTTTCTCTCTCAAAATTTATTTATTATGTATACAGCATCCTGCCTGCATGTATGCCTGCAGGCCAGAAGAGGGCACAAGATTTTATTATTGATGGTTGTGAGCCACCATGTTGCTGGGAATCTGAGAATTGAACTCAGGATCTCCCTCTCTCTCTCTCTCTCTCTCTCCTGATGGAGGTCTTGTTGTATTGCCCAGGCTGGTCTCAAATAGTTGAACTCAAGTGATCCTTCTGGACAGCCATTCCTGAGGGTATAGCATCATGCACATAGGCTGACAACTGGATGCAGATCTTTCCCTGTGCCCCAGCAAGGAAATGAACACTAATGGCTCTCCTCTGTCTTCTTGCTCTCCTTTAAGGTCCTAGGAAGAGAAGGTTGGAGATGTTTCTGAGGATGGAAAGGATTAGAGATGTTTCTGTTGGGGCAGGAAGGGGCCTAAGGTAGATGCTCATATTGATGGGGAAGAAGAAGAAGATGGAGGAGGAGGAGGAGGAAGAGGAAGGAGAAGGTAGAGGAGGAGGAAGAGGAGGAGGAAGAGGAAGGGAAACGCAAAGGAGGAGGAGGAGGAGGAGGTTCTCTCTCCACTTGGCCCCACCACTAAGCCTGCATCCTTTCGAGGGGGGGTATTAGGGGTGGTCAGCAAGGGTATGAAGCTTTTAGCATAAGTCTGGGTCACTCTCTCCTGAGTTTTAATGCTTTGCAAGATTCACATTCCTTTCAGACAGAAGGCTTCCAAATTTTCTAAACTTTCAAGAGCTATCTTACTGTTAAAATTTCCCCTTCCTTCTACGTTTTCCTCTCTTCTCTGGGCTCCCTTTCATTTTGACTGTAACTCCAGACAAGAACTTGAAGAAGCAGTTATGAGAAGGCTGGGAAGCTAGAGAAACCTGAAAGTTTTAAAATGTCTGAAGAATGTGTGACACAGTTGGGTTCTATGGATTTCTATCAACTGTTTATAAGACTCCAAAAGCAAAAAAACAAAAACAAAACAAAAAACCCAAAATAAATAACCAAAACAAACAAACCAAAAGAAAAGAAAAGAAAGGAAGGAAGGGAGAAAGAAAGAAAGAAAGAAAGAAAGGGAAGAAGAAAGAAAGAAAGGAAGAAAGAAGGAAGAGAAAAGAGAGCAAAAGCTTCCCAGTGGCTGTATGGAGCCATTCTCTGAATTCTCAGTTCATTGGTTTTACCAAGACCTAGGCCCCCTACACACTTGTAGCAGATGTGCAGCTTGGTCTTCATGTTCGTCCCCTAACAATTGGAACAGGGGCTCTCTCTGACTGTTACCTGTCATTGGATCCCCTTCCCATAGCTGGACTGACTGCTCAGGCCTCAGTGGGAGAGGATGCACTTTTGACTTAATGTCACAGGGCGGGCGGACACCCAAGGGGTGCCTCCCTTCCAGGAGAAGGGGAGGGAGTAATGTGAAGAGGAATTTGTAAGGTTGGGACTGGGAGGAGGAGAAGTGGGGGATGCAGCCAGGATATAACGTGAATATAAAAATAGATTAATGAAAAGAAAAAGGGGAAAGAAAACTGTCAATCCTTTTTGGTGTTAGTTAGGGTGATTATGAGTAGAAGTGTCTTAGCCAGTGTTCTATTGCTGTGAAGAAACACCACGACCAAGGCAACTTTAATAAAAGAGAGCAGTTAATTGAGGCTGGCTTACTGTTTAGAGGTTTAGTTCATTATCACCATGGTAGGGAACATGGTGGCACATAAGCAGATATGGTGCTGGAGAAGTAGCTAAGAGTTCTACATCCTGATCTACAGACATCAGGAGAAACCTCAAGCCCACCCACAGTGACACATCATCCAGTAAGGCCACACCTCCCAATCCTTCTAATCCTTTCAAATAGCTCCACTCCCTTGTATCTAAACATTCAAATATGTGAGTCTATGGGGGTCATCCTAATTCAAACCACCACAGGTAGGAAGAGGAGTGTCCTGTCCAGCAGGGCATTAAACAGGGGTCCGGGGAGATCACCTGAAAGAGAAGATGGGGGAAACAGGTGAACACAAGGAACACGGCTTGTCTATAGGCTGATCAAACTGTAATTTTTACTTTTTCACACACAGGTTATATACACAAAAAGGCAGGATGTGGGGAACGGGATGACACAGGAATGTGGGTGTTCAGGGGGAATGCAGATTGTTCAGGGGGAGTACAGATCTCTTCCAGATCAGAGTGTCAGCTGGGTGAAGGTTCAGGGGACAGACCACTATGACTCTGCCTATGATTACTTGTCTTTATCTAAGTTGGTACTATCCTCCAAGGTTACCTATCTTACAAGGCCTATGAGTAGCCAGGCTTGGCAGTCTTCCACCAAAGCTGTTTGTTTACAATAACTCCCAGCTATCTGTTTCAGTGTTTTTCCACAGAGACCCAAGACTTGGTGCTAGCAGGCATGTATGTCTGGCCTATTGCTGATTTTAGGCCTTCAGTGTATAAGCAGAGCTGCTTCCGACAGGGGAGTAGTGGCAGCTTCTCATTAGAAATGAGTAAAATAGTTTTAGAGTGATTTCGTTTGGAAATGAAAAAGCCAGGTATAACATGAAATCATAGTCTCCAAAACATCATGGCTGCTATTGAATACCCATCATCCTTATTTGTACACCTCCTACCCATCCAGAAGGAGGTATGGTCTCCTTTGAATATATGTTAGCTCTCATATTTTGCCTGATCAAAACGAGTGGAAATTATTTTTAGGGACTTTGAAGGATAGGTATTAGCAGTTTTGTGACTTCTTGAAAGGCTCCCATCTAAGATCCAGCCATCTTGGTGTGTGTGTGTGTGTGTGTGTGTGTGTGTGAGAGAGAGGGGGGGGGGTCGGTTGTGGGGAAGAGGGAAATTTGGTTGATAGCAGACAACTTGTTTGTAGTCACTATGCCTTGTGAATGAACCTTCCTAGTCGGCCACTGTGGTCCAAGCTTCTGCCTACCTACTTGCTTATAATCCACAAGAGATCCAAACCCAGAGCAGATTGGGAAACAGACATATAAGAGTTCATACCATTGCTTTTTGTTGTTGTTGTTGTTTGTGTGCATGTTTGTGTCCATGTGTGTTTTGATTTTTTTTTTTTTTGAGACAGGGTTTCTCTGTGTAGTCTTGGCTGTCCTGGAACTCATTCTTTGACCAGGTTCATTTTGAAACCTCCTACAGAGTGCTGGGATTAAAGGTGTGCCAAAGCCAGCAGGCACACATTGGTGTTTTAAACCACCAGGTTCTAGACGTGTTTCTTCTAGAACGATAGTCAATTAGGATAATAAGGATGTTGTCTCCAAAATTCAGAAGAAAGGAGAGATTTTCAGGACAGGAGGAGAAACCAAGGTGTTACCTATCAACAGGAGACTCAGCAGAGACTATATGAGCACCAGTTTCCCAGAAGGCAGGCCAAACTGCTCAGCAGCCCAGACTGGACTTGCAGCCTTGCTCCACATGTCTTGGAGTACTGGGGGAACCTGTGTCCTCTTTCCCAGAAGGATGACACCCTTCCACATGAGACCTGAGGTATTCATTGTGTCCTCCTTTACAGACGGAATGAGCAAACTTCAAATGGAGTGAGTGTGCAGACAGACAAAGTGAAAGAAGTTCACCTCTGGAATCAGAAATCTCAGCACCCCGTTGCTTGCGTCCCTGGGCTTTTAAGGCACCCAACATGACACAGAGGTGATTATAGAAGCAAGTCAGAAAAAAAAAAGAAGCCTGTTGTCATGGAATTTCAGCCTCTCTTCTCTGCTATTCTATTCCATGACACACAGTCCTATTAATCATGTAATGTCCTCCTTGGAGTCTGTTGATTTCAGTCATGTCTTTCTTTTTGACCCTGTTCTTTGGAACTCAGCTCCTGTTGGGATCTGTATAGAAGAGGCTGGACTTTCCAGGTCCCTGCCTGAGGAAGGAGGCTGGGAAGAGCCTGCCTACTGCCCTCCCTTCTGAAGGAAGACTGAAGAAGAGATGAACTTTCCCTGGGCAAACCCAGCGTCAAAAGATTCATATCGGACAGGAAGGCAAAGTACAGGGTGGTCTTTAAAAGTCCAACAGGATCTTTAAATAGACTCTGAATGAAATAACCAACGTAGCATTTCTGCAGTACTCACCTGGAAAGTACTTACTTGGAAAGCCAGAGCTATACACACCTTAGAAAGAACCAAGCAGAATGTGTCCTATTCTCCTTGGGTGATTTAACAAGAGGGTGAACAAATCTGGGACAATGTTTACATTAAGTTAAACGTTCTTGGGGCTCATCCAGATCGAATCCAAATTCTCAAACAAAACACAAGTCATCAACTACAAAAGCAAGAAAACAAAGGAGGGGAAAACCGTAGCAGAACAACCCCACACTTAGAGCAGGGGAGCATGCAATTTGGCTTTTGATTCAGCTCAAGTCAGCTCAAGCCCATTCAATTCGGTGCGTAGTCGTTCATTGAGGGTGTCTTAGGCGGTGTTAGAGGCTGAGCATGTGGAACTGAGTGAATTGGGGTCCCTGCTCCTCAGCGTCTACGTTGATAGTATCTGCACAGGGTCAGCGATGCGTGCATGCACAGGCAGAGAAAGGCTGAGCCGAGCTCAGGACTTCCTGGCTTTCTGGGAATACTTTGCCCTTTATGACCTGCCCCTGTGTGGCCAGGCTCCGAATTGTGCCCTCTCTGGTCTGCAGGAGGAGGTGCTCTGTGTGTGGAGGATGGGTGAGAAGGGGGCTGGACGGGTGGGACCATCTTGCCTTGCACATCTTCAAGGGGTTGAGTTTGATTATGGTCTTTTTTACTCTTCTCACTGTCAGGCCAGCACGAATAATTATTAAAGCCCGTTCCCACTATGGAAATAAAAATACAGCCAGAGAGCTAGCTAAAGTACAGCTAGTCCATTGAGAGGCGGCCGAAAGCGGGTAAGACCAATAATTCGAAACAGATGAACGGCGTGGCAAATACTATGGGCTTACTATCCCAGGCTGACCTGACCTTTGAAACTTGCTGAAAGTCATCCTTGAAATTCACCAGAGCTCCTGGAATCACTCCTGTAAAAGGCTTATTTATCACAAAGTCATAAATAATATTTGCTAGCTCTTTGCTCCATCTATTTAGAAAAAAAAAAAAACGAATTAGGCTGGAAGACATGAACTCAGTGGCCGAGCAAGGGTGGGGGTGGGGCAGCCAGGGCTGCGGGGAGGCTGCTTGTAGATCCAGCATTGAGGCGGGAATAGGCCTGCTTGGAAACTTTGGTGCAGTGCAACAGATTTTCGTTCTGTTGTTCCACCAAGGGAAGGCTGTAGACTGCAGAGAAAGTTATCTTCCACGGGCCTTGCACTTGTGAAGTGGGTTAGGTGGGCGGGGCAGGAACCGCCTACCTGTCTCTGCCTCCCAGGGCTGCGGTCTCAAGTGCGCTCCATCATGCTTGACCTTTTTATTTCCTTTTTCCTTCAATTTGAGAATTTTTTATACACGCATATTCTATGTTTTGATCAAGATCCTCCCTTACGATCAGATCACTCCTCCTCCACCCCGCCCATGCCACCATTCTCGCCCCATTTCGTGCACTTTTTTTTTTTTTTAACCCATGGAATGCTGCCAGTGCCCTCGATGGTGTAGATCCAGCTACCAGAAGATGGGTCCTTGAAGGAGCTAACTCACTCTCAGCAGCCTTCAATCTCCAAGTGCTTCTCAGCTATAGGTGGGACTTGATGTATCCTTCCCCCCCCCCCCCCGACCCCCATGCTGGGATTTTTGTCTGCCTTGAGTTTGGGCAAGCTTTGTGCATGGCAACACATAGCTGGAGTGAGGTCATGTGTGTGACTGCCCCGCTGAGTCTGGAAAACACTGCCTGGCTGTAGTCATCGACTGCCCCATCTCCCATGGTGACCCCTGAGCCCTGGGAGGGTCATCATGGTGTATGTGATGCCAGTGTCCCATTTAGGGTTGAGGGTGCCAAGCTTTTAGTCTGCATGTTGACCAGTTGCGAGTATCTGTGTTAATCAAAAATTACTTTATTACTTTATTATTTATTTATTTATTTATTTATTTATTTTGTATATGTGAGTTCTTGTGCACACGCCATGGCATATGTATGTAACTTGTAGGACAACCTGTGGGAGCTGGCTCTATCCTCCATGTGGGTTCCAGGGTGTCAGGCTTGGCAGCCAGTGCCTTCATCCTCTGAGCCTTCCTGGCGGTTCATTTGCATTTCCTTTCTCCTGTGGGTTCTGGAAATCAAACTTAGACCTCCTTGTGCTCTCAGTGCTTGACTGACCGAACTGTCTCCTCAGCCTGCTGTTGCATTGTAAAGACTCCTGTCTTTCCTGTATGTTTCAAAATTTCAGAATTCACAGGCTATTTGAATATTAAAACATTTAGATGGACTCATTTAACCTTTCACTCCCCACACCCCCTGTCTATCCATCAGATCACCCATCCATCTGTCCATCCACCCATGCAGGCATCCTGTCTTTTGTTCAGTGTGTATTTATTCATCTAGGCATCCATTGAAACATTTGTTAAGTGTCTATTGTAAGTCAGGCAAAATAGGGACACGATACTCTTGATTCTGCTAAAGGGAATGCTCTGAATGTGACAACCTGCACGGTGGCCAGCTAACAGTTGCCGTGGTTGCAAGGAAAGTTACAATTCATCCCCTCCTTGGGTTTCCACCCTCTTCCCCTCTGTGACAGGGCTCTGCAGGATCCCTTGTTTTGGTGGGTCCCTTGTTTTGGTGGCGTGACACGAATTGACCACCGCTTGTCCACTTTGTCTTTAGAATCCTGTAACTGTCACCAGATGAAATAGTCTGAGCTACTTGCTTCTAGCAGGAAAAGATGTGAGCTGTCATCCAGCCGCAGCCTAGTGAGTGAGTGACGTCATTAAGTCTTGGCGTTTGTTTGTTTTCACTTATTTATTCATTTATTTATTTAGCATGGGTAGCCATTGGCATGTGTGTGGAAGTTAAAGGGCAAGCCAGAAAAACTGGTTCTTTGTTTCCACCATGTGGTATCCGGGGTATCGAACTTAGATCATCAGGCTTAGAGGCAGGCACCTTTATCTTCTGAACCATCTCTCTGGACAGAATCACTTATGTCAATGAGTCACGACAGAGAGTTTCTCACTATGCTGATCGGCCTAGCTCACACCTTCCCAGCCAAGAGTCTTTCTGGCTCCAAGATGTTCCTAACTTAAAGTGTGGATGTGAGTCACCACGGCCACACTTTCCTGGGAGTCTTGCTCTCTTACCGTCTCTGATGTCAAACGAATAATGGCCATTTCCTGGACTCGGTCTTGTCAGATAAGAGAGGACTGGAGGTTCAGGTAATCATCACCAGATTCTGAGGATGAAGGCAGTGGACCAGGTTGCTTTACTAGAGGCATGAAGGGGCCATCTGAGATATGTTCATACGAGAGTTCTGTTGGGAACCCAGCAGAGAGGAATGACACCTACTCTGGCCTAACCAGGTGCTTCACTCACTTTCTTAATCCAGGAGAAACATGTATTCCTGAAGGACCAAGGGTAACTATGCAGCTGTGGACACTCAAGGAGCAACATCTGTTCACCCATGAAGTCTCCTTCTAGAAGGACAGTGCCTCAGTCTCCCATGGTTCTAAGGTTTCATCTCTGGATGAGGAGCTCTGTTTATGTAGAGAGGCTGCCAGGGTGATCTACAATCTCCGTTGGAGCTCTCTGTGACTCACTGGTCCCTGCGCCACTGAAAGAGAGTGGAGTTAGGATAGGGAAGAATCAACCTGTGCTTTATACTGTGGGGAGACAGGATGAAAGAGTAATGCCATAAAGAAAGATGCCCTGGTAAGTTGTTATTGACAACGGCCATAAGTCATGTGACAGTAGCTGCAGCTCTGGTTACTCGATGGCAGCTTCTCTGCAGTCACTAGATGCTAAAAGTTCTCCCAGTTCTTACGTTCTTAATAGAGTCTCACGAGTGCCCAGCATGTGCAGCAGCTTTAAGTGCCACTGCTGGAGTCAAAGCATTAGTAGCCCTCCAGGAGGAGAGGTGGAGCTCAGACTTCTGACTCCAGTGCTCTACTCCCTGGGCTTCCCCTCCTTTCTGCAGGTTTCTTCTACCCACCCCTCAACAGCCCCTTGAACATCAATATCTCCTGTCCTAAATCACCAGCCTCAGCCTCTCCGTAATCCTTGCAACCTCTGTTCTTTCCCAACAGACAGTTGAGCCTAGATAAAGGCAGCTCCACTTATCTGCCTGCCAGCTCATGTGGTGCTGAGATAATGCAGCCCGGCTGAACTCCGCATGGACATGGGAGGTCATGGGGAGGTCCTTGAGTAAACGAGGTCTTATTACCTTGCAGAAAGCACCATCACGAAGGTGGCAGATTTGACTACCCATGTTTGTCTGAGGCTGGTCTAGGAAGGCTAGTCATTCCCGGGGGTTGAGGGGGGGATGGGTGGATTGCAGTTCCAGAGTTTTAGAATTGGTTGAGTCTGAGTTTACCTCTAAGATGCTCCATGAACTGTTAGCATTATGTAGTTTTCATCTGAAAGACAAGACAAAATGCATGAAAATGATCCTATGCACTGTATGGTATACATACAGGCTTGCTGTTAGAAACAATATTACCACTGTAGTCTATACATTGTATAGTATACATATAGGTTTGCTGTTAGAAACAATATTACCACTGCATCCCAGCACCCATGCTATTGTGAGCTGCTTCTCCTGTCTGCACTCTTGGAGTACACTATTTCAGGGAGAGAAACAGGTCTTGGTTCCAGATCCCCCTGGGCACAGGCTGTTCCTCTACTTCCTAGATGCATGACCTTGAGAAAGTTACTTTCCTGGGCTCCCGTCCCTTATCTGTAGGAAACAGTAATAGTCCCTGTAACACAGGCTCGCTATAAGGATTAAATAAGAAATTTCAGGTATGCGATAGAGCTGGCATCGTGCCGGGGTAAAGGGGTGATTAGAGGGGCCAGGCGTTTGGGATGGAGTGACAACTCTGAGCAGGCAGCTCTAGGCATCCTGAGTACTTCTGAGAAGGCTGATCTCAACCAGAGGGCAAGGGAACATGTGTGAATGTGCTGTAGACCCAGGGAGCAATGGCCGGACATACAACTCACGGGGTGGGGGTGGGGGGTGGGGAAGCAACACAACCGTGAGAGGGCTGGGAGCTTGGGAGAGAAGCATCAGGAGTATGGACCAAACCCTAGGAAAAATAAGATGGTCTGGAAGATCGAAGGAAGGAAGACTCCTCATTGTCCCATGTGTGTTTAGCCACACTGGTCTTCAGGGGATGTGCTGTGCATTTTCTCACTTCCTCCAAGACCCTCTGTTAGTTCCTATAGCAACCTGACCCCAGGTTACTATTATCCCCACTTTACAGATGTGGAACCTGAGGTCAAGCTATTCTGAGACTTGTCGAAGTTACAGAATGTCAAGGGATGTAGAAGTACACAAACCCACTGCCTTTCAGAGCTGGTGCTGTGTTCAGGGTGCTAGCTGGTGCTGTGTTCAGGGTAGCACCAGCACCTTGGGAGGTCTTAGCTGCCACACCACCCACACATTCTGTGATAAGGGAGGGCAACTTCCAGCACTCGGATCATCCGGTGTGGGGTTTTGTGAATCTTGTAAACCAATGAGCAAGTATGGGAGATTTCCAGCCTGCAATCCTAGGCTTCGAGCTGCTGGAAGGTGGGAAGTGTAGTGTCTGTTAACGTGGGGCACACAGAGTTGACTTGTGTTGAATTTTCTAAAATTGTCACCTGAATGCCAGGTGCTAGCTGCTCTTGCTGTTATTCCCAGAACTCTTCCTAATGTCAGTTTTTTTCAGTCTGTTTCTTGCTTCTCCTTTTAATTCAGAGAGCTGTGAGATTCAACGAAACAAACAAACAAAAAAACATAAATCCAGTAGCCGCCCTTCAAGGAGGGCCTGCTCCTATAAGCTGGTTCTCCCCAGTTGAGTGGCTTTTCTTGCCTGGCTCTTGCTGAAGGCCGGGTTTCAGTGACCCTCTGTGTCTTAGAGGATTTAACACTGATGGTGACAACCACTGGTGCCCCGGCTGAGGGGAACTGTGTGTGGTCGCATCCAGCTTCCAGGGTGTCATGAGGGAAGGGGAGTGCGGCAGGTTGATTTGTCCCTGATTCACTGCTGTAGGCCAGTGTCTCTCAAACTAGGATTTCTCTAGGCAGGCCACCTCAGTTGGCCTTTGCCTATTGTTTCCTCAATAAGCTTGGGCTTGTGTGTTAAATACTCTGAAGGAGGCCCAGGGTGGGGAGGAGGAGCAGGGGAAGCTACTCTTTTACCATCTTTGGAGGCCCAGCCCTCTCTAGTTACTAACTGGGACTCTGGCTGAATCTCATGGCTACCCTGTGTTTATCTTTTCCTTGGTTATTCTCTATCTCATTCCTTCTTCATGCACCTATCCATCCATATACAGTACTGTGTTGAGACTGTAGGCAAATATTCTTTCCTTGATCTTAATGCATTTCAAGTCTAGGAGGGGGCTTAAGCTAAATGCATATATACAGCAAAGCTGTAAGACCAACGGCCATACAGCAGGGGACAGATGGTCATGTGCTATTGGAGAAGAGATCCTTTCCAGGGGTCAGGAAGAGGGGGGCAGAGGATTTGAACCTAGAGAAGTAGGTGAAGGGATTTCCATGGATGGATGACAGTGTTCAGCTTTCTGGATAGAGGAAGGCAACAGACGGTGTAGGCAGGTGGCTGCTCTGGATGAGACAAACACAATGTGGCAGTAGAACAGAAAGGGTTTGGGAGGCGAAGCTGGAGGGAGGGTGTGAAGCAAACTGCAGGAGGCTCTGAGGCCAGCAGCAGCTGCAGTAGGCAGGCTGAACCCACTCGAGTCTGGGCAGGTGTGGAATGTGTAGGGTTGAGCTTGGGACCTCTATGCAAGTAGAGGTGACAACTCCAGGTTGACCGCTCAAGCTTTTCTTACATGGCCGTTGGTACACCCACACCAGTTCTCACCCCTTAGCCATGAGAAGCTGACAAGATGACACATAGTTAGGTCCTGCCCTTCTTGGTCAAGTATTTTGGACAGAGACCAGTCAGAATCACACACATTACGGTTGGAATGGACGAGAAGCAACAGCATCAGCAGCTGGATGACGTGAAGGCAAAAAAGCATCGGCCAGAGGAACCTAATAAACCCTCTGGAATTGAGGTTTTGAGGTGACTAAACGTTTTAAAAACTCCATTTACATAAACATCTATTCACTCATTTTATTTATTCATGAGGATATTTATTCAAGGACATTCAGTGTTGCTATTACCCAAACTACTCTTGAACACCTGGGCCTTCCTTCCCCCTCAGCCTTCCAAGTAGCAGGGACCATAGGTGTTTGCTACTGTGTCTGCCTTGAACCAATTAATTTCGTCAATGACACAAAGAGGCACTGGTTGGTGAGTGTAAATGTCCCAGTCATCACGTGGTACTTTTATATATTTAAAGGAATTTTCCACGACAATAGCTCTCCCCATCCCAGCCAGTGCCTTGAGCGGCCATCTTAATGGGTGTTGTTGTCGTTTATCGATCACGAGGCTGCCAGTTTGCAAATGATTCGGACCCTGAGATCTGTTGAGCCTTTAGTATCTCTCTTTACAAGCAAATTCCTGGGCTTACCAGAGCTTCCAGCTCCTTAGAGATAATACCTAGAACTGAATAGCCTTTGAGTAAGTTCAACAAACATTTAATCAACAGGTATCTACCGTGGTCCAGTGCCTCTGCTGATGCTAAACTGGGGCAGGATAGCAAAGATCAACATCCCTGAGTTGAGCTGCAGAAACTCAAAGGGTCCTTCCAAGCAGCCTTGCGAGTAGGCAGTCTGAACACCCTTTAGGTGGACGGCGCTGCTCGGCATGCGCCGTGCCACTTTTAGACTATTACCTCATTTAACTCCATTAGTAGTGGTCCTTATAAGAGAGCTCAGAGAATTCCAGTCTACAGAGATGTGCTTGGGGACACGTATCCACGTATGAGGAATCTGATGACAGAGTAATGAATTAGGAGCCTGGGTGGGGACTGAGTGTAGACAATGGTAGCCTCCATCTTCTCTGTGGTTTTGGGTGTAAGGAGGAAAAGTTCTTATAAGAAAGGAGGGAGGGAAGCTAGTCAGGCTACGAGTTGAGAAAGCAAGGTCTAAGGAGGCCACACGAGCCCTGAGTAAGTGTGGGAGCATGGTGGCTGTCTGGCTACAGGAAGGTCACATCTCAAGCACCTTGGCATCCTTAGAGCACAGGCTTGGTGCGTGAGATGCACTTAGCAGATGCTACCAGATTCATTTTGCTTCCTCACCAGTAAATTTCAAGATGAGGACCAAGAGAAGCAATTGTGCGGAGACTCACTAAATTTGTGGGAAGAACTCTATTAGATTGAACTTAGATCTCTCCCTACTGCTGGCAGCAGCGCAGTGTGGCCGGCGATAAACCTGATTCTTTCACTTACGTCCTATGATAAGTTTTAATGCAGTTATAAAATTGGGTTGAGAATAGAAGCCTCCCTTTGGTGGGTTCTGGGAAGTGTGTGTGTGTGTGTGTGTGTGTGTGCGTGTGTGTAAATGTTTCTCCTCCACCCAGCTCTCTTGCTCTCATGCGAGCAAACATGGACCGTTTTCCTTAGAAGGTCAGTGGTGGCCCAGCCTCCCATTCACAGACTGGAGAAAGAGCATTAATCTTCTTGACAGGGCGGGGGTGGGGGAGGGAAATTTGGGCTGGAATCCTTTAAACTGGGAGCAGAAAGAGTCTTGTCTGATTTGGCCGTGCAAATCAGCCTTGGTTTATAAGTCCAGGGCATTAAAATACAAAAGTCACCTGGGCTTAAAGAAAATCAAGTAGCATAGCAGAAAGCACATTTCATATTTTATTCCTTTAAAGGGGGGGGCAGGGACAGGTGGAAGGGATTGTTTGCATACAAAGAAACCCTGAAGTAGTTTTTGAGGATGTCCGTTTTCCTAGTAGGAGGCAGAAAGGAAGGATGAGTGGGATGAAGGCAGCCTGTGCTACTGAGAAGGGAGGGCAGTCCTGGTGAAGCCCAACCTGGGAGCAGGGGCAAGGATGTAATACATCCAAAGCATTTACAAACTATAGGCTTACCTTCCCTCTTGCCTGCCTGCCTTCTTCCTCTTTCTCTCTCCCTCTTCTCCCCAATCCCAACACAGAGACACATGCAGATACACTGATACACAGACAGAGATAGCGACACTGACACAGACAGACAGACAGACAGACACACACACACACACACACAAACATGCACACACATTTTACAACTACAGACAGGCTGGCAGAGCTGCTGGTGGCTTTTTGGCTAGTTTATTTGGGTGCTGCCAGCTGTGATACTCTTCTCTGCTTGCCTGGGTTTGCAGGTCCAGGGCTAATCCAGAAGCCAGAAGAATCCCAAGGTCCCTTGCCCCAAGATGGGGGAGGTACATCTTTTCTCACCCTCCCTGTCCCTGGCTTAATAACAGCAGGCTTGAGAGTGAGGAGCACCAAGGCACAGCAGGTACAGATCAGCAGAGGCAAGCTGTTGTCTCACTCGCAGTCCCATGTGCCCTGTGCCTCAACTGTCCTCACTGGAGCACCAGCAGCCTTCCCCAAACCCCCACCCACAATGAAATCTCTTGTCAATTCCCCTGAGTGTCAGTCCCACAAACATAACACCTACTTGTGCCTGGTTGCTCAAGGGCAGGTCCTTGGAACTTACACTGCCCCTGGGGTCCTTATTAGCCACTCAGATCGCAAGCTAAGTGTCACCTTTTCGGGAAGCCCTTTTCATCCGAAAGCCCTCCCAGATGTAATCATCCTATAGCCTCGCCTACTTTCTTACACACGTCTGTGCGTCTGGGCTCTCTTGATCTGCTCTGCCAGAAACGGAATGTCAAGACAGGCAGCAAGTCTGTCTGTCTGCCTTGCTCACTGTGGATGATGGGTATAGAGGTCACGTGGACACTTGTCCTGTATCCTGACATCTTGTCCTCCAGTGGCATTCCTAGTGCATGTGTACTAAATGGACGGCTTAGTAGCTCCCTGGAAGAAGCCAGAGGCAGTGTGTGGAGGGCAAACCTGGGCCAGCACAGAGGGAGATGGCAGACCTTGGGCTGGGGTTTGGGCTTGTTCCTTGTCTGGCACCTCAGTTCTTTTCTGTTGACACAATGCAATCACTTGGTCACACTTAGCCTTTCCTAGTGTGATGCCTAGAACTAGAGCTGAGAAGGCAGAGAATTCTGAGGGTGGGGAACTCTAGCTTAAGGGAGGCTTCGTTGACAGGAGAAGTCCCTGGTAGCTGGATACTGTGAGGCTGTATTTAGAGCCCCTAAGAGCAGCATGGTAATGAAGAGCTGAAAAGGGAACAAAGAGAAACTTTCCCAATTATTAATAAGGCCCTAGCCCCATCCATCTTAATGAGACAGGGTGAAAAAACCCAGTGGCCAGGCCGCCAGTGCACAATAGGATACGATGGAGACCTTGCTTTCCTTTTAAAAGCCTGGAATGAAAGACAGACAGAAGGGGAAAAACCATGCAGATTGGGAAACAGTTCCAAGAGTCCACTTCTGATGCCTCCTATAAAGAGTCACCCCACTGTGCAGCCGCAGCTGTATGCAAAGGGCAGAGGGCACTGTGGTGAGGACAGGAGGAGGGTCAGATGCGTAAGGGCCCCCACAAGTAGCGAGTACTTTGGCATCCAGGCAAAGCCTGCTTCCTGGGCATAGCACAGCTCAACATGCATGACGGCTCTGGTCAGTGACATAGCACCTGATACACTACATGGTTCTCAAAAAGGTTTGTCAAAAATATTTGTCCGTTTGGGGACTTTTGAGCTCCTTGTCTGTGCGACCACTACTACCATGGCTAGCTATGACTTTCTGATACAGCTGGGCATGGTGGTATATGGTTGTGATCTCAACACTTGAGAGTTCTAGACCTTTGGCTGCATCGTAAGACAAGGAAGGAGGGAAGGAAGGAGGGAAGAACGGAGGGAGGGAGGGAGGGAATAGGGGAGGAGGGGAAGAAAGGAAGGAAGGAAGGAAGGGAGGGAGGGAAGGAGGGAGGGTAGAGGGAAGGAGGGAGGGAGGGAAGAAAGATAGGTAGGTAGGTAGATAGATACTCCAGAGGAGAGGAGGAGAGAAAACAAAGAAAGTAGGAAGAGTTTTCTGGGCTGGGGTCTCAGATCCTCTATTTGTTAGATATAGGGCTTTGGACAATTTTTTTTTCTTTTTTGTTTTGTTTTGTTTTTGTTTTTGTTTCTTGTTTTATTTATTTACATTTAAAATTCTATCCCCTTTCCTGGTTTCTCCTCTGTAACCCCCCTATCCAGCACCCCTCCCCCCTGCTTCTATGAGGGTGCTCCCCCAACCACACACCGACTCACCCACTCCTGCCTCACTACCCTAGCATTCCCCTATGCCGGGGCATCAAGCCTTCTCAGGACCAAAGGCCTCTCCTCCCATTGATGCCAGATAAGGCCATCCTCTGCTACATCTGTGGCTGGAGCCGTGGGTCGCTCCATGTGTACTCTTTGGTTGGTGGTTTAGTCCCTGGGAGCTCTAGGGGGTCTGCTTGGTTGATATTGTTATTCTTCCTATGGGGTTGCAAATCCCTTCAGCTCCTTCAATCATTCCCCTAACTCCTCCATTGGGGACCCGGTGCTCAGTCTAATGGTTGGCTGCAAACATCGACCTCTGTATTTGTCAGGCTCTGGCAGAGCCTCTCAGGAGACAGCTATATCAGGCTCCTGATGTATACATCCTGCAGTTTCTTCTAACTCACTGACCCCCTTGACTTGCTGAGAAGTCACAGTGGGCTTAAGGAGAGCTGGGGGTGAAGGAAGGAGGTACTGTTTGTGGTTTGAGATCTCTTAGTGAGCCTCAAGGAAGGTTACACATTCAGAGCCGCAACACACAGGTAGACTGTATGGGAAGAAGAGATTTGATCTCAGACCTGCAGGCTTCTTGAAGATGCTCTTGGTGGGAGAGGAGATACTGACAGCATTTGATACGGGTGGGGTGCAGAAGCAGGAGGGACAGATGTGCCCAGGGTGGCTGGGGTGGGGCAAGTGTGCTTGGATAGAGAACAGGGCTGGATGCTCGCATGTGGCCTCCCTCTAGAGAAGCCAAGTTGGATCCCAGGGACTAAGGTGCTTCCTTCTGTTCAGGCTTTGGGAGCTTTTTGGGAAATCCTCATAAGCCTTTCTAGATCCTGGATCCAACCTAGACATGCTTCAGATATCTGAGTTGCCGAACTCCGTTTCCTTCCCTGTTCAAGGGACACATAGATCCCACAGACTTTCCCTGGAGGGGATGAATGCCTTTTGACTCTGCAGAAAACCCAGATATTTTTTGCAACACCCAAGGCAGGCTTTCCTCATCCTGCCCTCCTGGTACAGGATATAGTCCAAGTGGGAAAGGTGTTTGGTGTGGCAAGTTCTTACAAGATGAATTCCTGTAGTCTGGAAAAACACATCATCCAGTATACTCCTGGATATGGCAGGTATATGGCCCTCAGGGTCTCCCTCTTGACATGGCCTCCCTACGGCAGGTTTCCTCTGGTAGCAGAGGAGGGTTAGGAAGATGGAGAGGCCTGAGGTAAGCATGCCAGGAGGGAGATCAGAGGCCTGGTTACTTCAACAGCTTACTCTGTGACCTCAAGTAGAGTATTTACGCCTATGAACCAGTTCCAGCACTTTGGTACTCCCCTGTCCAGATGTGGAGCAGGTGGAAGACATTTAGAGTCCTCCTCCTCCTCCTCCTCCTCCTCCTCCTCCTCCTCCTCCTCTTCCTCCTCCTCCTCTTTTTCCTCCTCCTCTTCTTCTTCTTTTTTCTTTTTTGGGATAGGGCATTAATAGTTCAATGACTAGATGCCCAAGGGGAGTGCAGGACGTCCAAGAGAACAGACTTGGGGGGGGGGGAAGGCAAGAGGGAGGAGTAGATACATGAACAGGAAAGTGAGCCATAGACTGTGAGAGAACATACAAACTTGTACCAACCTTGCACATAGTAGGAGCTCATTAAATATCTGTTGATTGATTGTTGGCCTGATAGTTCCCCCTCTCTTATTCGCTTCTGTGTGGTCTGGAAGGAAGATGGAGTATACGATTCCACACGCATCATGGATCGGACAATGGGGGCACTTATCCAGAAAATGAGAAGCCTAGATCTTTTGCAATAACCGCCCAATGCTTAAAATGAGGTAGGATTTTTAAGAAGCTGTGTAATTGAGACTAAGAGCCTCACATTATTCTCTGTGCCCTGGGTTGATTCTGTGCCGCCAATCCGTCTTCTTTTTTAAAAATTAGAATTTCCTCTATCTTATTTACAAAAGTACTTTATATAGTCATTGCAGAAACTATAGAAAATGAAGAAAATTCAAGATCTCAGTGTCCAGAAGTAGTAAACACTTTAGGGGACCCTCTCCCCATATATTAGGTGACAGGTTTGTTTCTTTTCACGTTCTCCTTTCATCTTTATTTCTGAAAACGTCCAAATCACATGACATGTACATCTATAGCAAGCTTTCTCCAAACAGCACCTGTGAAATCATCTACTTATTCCTTAATTCATTCTGCAATGTTATTTATTGGTTTTCTGGCATTCTAGATCGCTGTTTTATGGAATAGAGAAATAGCTAACGGTAATCTCTGGCCTCAGGAAGCATTTGTTTTGTGTTGACAGTGTTGTTAGGTAGACTGTGAATAAGAGAGCCAACCTGTGGTACCTAAGGGAATCAGAAAATGTGGGAAGGAAAGCAAGAAACAGGGTCGCCATGATGGAGAGGGGAGAGGCCTCGCTGGGTGGGGATGTCTGAAGCAAAGCTGAGAGTTCCTTTTCAAAGATAACCTGCTTTGTATGTCAGATCTTTAAGGGCTTGGGATGACTTCCTCAGGGCCACTAAATAACAGGGAGGAACTCTTAAAAGTATCGATGCTGATTATGTAGTGTCTGAGGAAAAAAAATGCAAGTCTGGAAGCGATGGGGTACTTGCTTAGCATATGTGTGAATGTCGGAGACCCTGGTTTCTCCAGCATTGGGAGGTAGAAGAGGAGAGAGAGGAGGAAGAGAGAAGACTATAAGGAGGAAGGGGAGGGAGAAGGATGGAGAGAGGGAGGGAGGGAGGGAAGGTAGGTGCTAAAAGCCTAGGGCTGTGAGTCCTGGTTTTATTTATAAGGTGCTAATTGTATATCCATGGCAGAAGAGAAAGTCAAGGGGCAAAGGGGCTCAGCATGGGAAGATAGATGCACTGCCTACCTGGTCACCCGTCTGCCTTCAGTTTTAACCTGTGAGCTTTGGAAATTAATTTTTGTTTAAGTTCCACCAGGATAGCTGTGTTTCTGGCACCAGCTCTCCTCTGTTCACAGACATTGTCGCCAAGGACTGTAGCAATCGTTAACATTGGCTCTGCTTGGGGCTTTCCGTTTTCAAACGGTTTTCAGTTAGGATGATAAAGGGATGATAGAATAAATGTTCTTTTAACATTAGATGTCAAGGTTTGAAGGGTCTGAGCCTACCTAGCCAAGTTTCCTCCCACAGGAAGGACCTGGGACTAGAGAGGGGTGAAGAGATTGCCAAAGGGCATGTGGGTCCTTATACTTAGAAGCTGAACCACCCAGCACAGTGCTCTTCCGTGAGGCAGGTGCCTGGTGGCCTGACATGTGACAGCATGCTTGCTCCTAGTAGCCACATGAATCTTATTTTCTTCTGTAAGCCCCAGATAATAAAGTCCACTGGAGCTCACCCCTGGTGCCAGATAGCTTGTGTTAAATATGTGCTCTCTCTTTTCCCCCGTTTTCTGAGTTAGCAGCCCCTCCCCGCCTCTCGACTTCTATGTCTCCGTCACGAGAAGCCTAATGGCTAGGGTCCACCTCAAGCGTAAGGGTCCAGGAAAGAGCCCGTGCCCTGGTCCCCAGCAGCCAAAACCCGTGGAAGCACTGAGGATGGACTTTGTCTGGCCAGCTCTGCTCTGCTCAGAGTGGAAGAAAGCCAGTCATTTGGCAAAAATCAGCTCAGTTGTCACCATTGTTCTTAAAGAGGCAGAGCTGAATAGTGGGGTCTAATGTATTCTATTATGCATACGGTTCTTACTGGGTGCAGGGGTGAGGGTTGCATTCCTTTAGCTCCCTCCCCCTCCCCCTGCCTAGCCCTGCACACACAACCCTCACCCCCAGCGCTAGAGAGGAGCCCTGAAAAGGACCATGGGGCAGCAATGCTGGAGAGACCTTGGAGTGGGGACAAAGAGTGACAGAAGGCCTGGCAAGAGAGTGGGGGTGGGGGGATAGACACAAGTGGATGCTGGAGGTAGCTGGTGGCTTCCATACCATGAGACACGTGGCTCCTGCCTGTGCCCTGGAATTTTTTATACCCCATTTCTTCAGAGTACAGTCACCAGTTACAAGGCTGAGCCCATGAACCCCTTTTCTTTGGTTCCTTCCCACCAGACACATGGTTCTTCCAGGAGGCCTGGGGGGGGGGACATTACACATCTTCTTTCTAAGACCAGTCATACCCAGACCAGGAGAAACATGAAGGGCAGAAGGAAAGGGCAGGGGCTTTGGGGTGGGGGCCTGGCTTGTTACATAGGGCCTTTAGTGTAACAAATGAGGCTGTGGGAGCCATTGCCTCTATTGTTCGACTTTACAAACTTAGGCCCACATGCAGAACCTTCCTTGGTGGAAAACTTTGCCAAAGGAGGAAAGGAAGATGGAAGGTTAGGCTGGCTCCAGTGTCCTTCCTAACAGGACCCTGGGTTGGAAATGTGGTTTCCTCGGCTCCTGGGATGGATGAGCTCACTCCTCAGAGCTCGCTCTCCTCTTCTGGACGTCGTCGTCGGCACTACCTTGTTATTTCTTGTCCTCCATCTCCTCCTCCATATCAGTGAATGTGCCCTTATAGGTACCTGCCTCTGTCTTATAAAGAACCAGAATGAAAACCTACTTTTTAGAACAGTTTGTCAAGGAACAAACAAGCAATGCAAATGTGTGCATGTGTGTGCGTGTGTGTATGTGTGCATGTACATGTATACATGTGTGTATGCCTGTGTGTGTGTGCATATACATGTATGCATGTGTGTGAGCATGTGTGTGTGTGTGCACATGCATATGTGTATGTGCCTGTATGTGGATGTGTGTGTGCTTGTATGTGCATGTGTGCATGTGTGTGTATGCATGTGCATGTGTGTGCATGTGCCTGTGTGTGTGTGAGTGTGTGCACGTCATCTGTGTATATCCATGTGTGTATATGTACCTGTGTGTGGATATGCATGTGTGTGTGCATGTGTATGTGTGCCTGTGCCTGTATGCATGTATATGAGTGTACATGTGTGAATGTGCATGTGTGTGTGTGTGTGTGTGAGAGAGAGAGAGGGGGGGGGAAGGCACTCAATATCATCATCACAGGCTCACACGCAGTGACCTCATTTCCTTCCGGGAGGCCTATTTCCTAAAGGTTCTATTCTTTCTCAGTAGAGGCTGGTGACCAAGCATTTAGCACACAGGCTTTGGGGTGTTTAAGATCCAAACTGTAGTGCTGACTGTGTGTCTCCTTGGGCTCAGCTTCCCATCTCTCCCTGTGCCATGCCATCATGCTGTGAGTTCTGTTTCCCTTCTTATCTTTGCAAGCATCTCTCCTCCTCCCTAGGAGTCCTTCTGGAATTAGGGATCAGGTAGTTCATCTCTAGGTTCCCTTTTCTCCACAGGATCCAGCTCAAACCCTGGGGGGACTGTGTGTAGATGGTCCACACGTGGTTGCTGACCACTGACTTCTGTAATCTGGAGAGCAGAGTTTAGAGAGCCCCGGCCACAGGCTGAGCTGCATCCAGAGAGACAGGGAAATTAAACTCCCATGTGAAATCCCCATTAATTGTGAGGAGACAATTTCCATGGGAGGGGAGATGGAAATGAAACCCAAAGCTGGGAATTCAAATGAGTTGAGGCCACGCAGAATGTGGAACATCTCATCCTCCACAGAGAACATATTCTCCTTTTAGAGGACATAACAATAGCCGTAAAAGCAGCCCTGCAGGATGTAGCACATGAAGACTTTGCAAGTACTTAAGCAACAGCGGGTTATATATTTTTTGGATGGACCCAAACTGTTGTAAACCCCTTCACACCAGAGGAGGTAATCCAGAACTTAGAAAGCATGCGTTAAGGCTAAGTGACTTTATTTGAGAAATTGTTATTTATGTAACTTTAGACTGCATATTAAATAACTCAGTGGTCTAACTATAGTTAACGAGCAAAGGGGTTTGATGGACAAACTATAGTTTTCTGGTGGGACACTGTGGCTTTTCCTGTAACACTGTAACTGTTAGAAGGATCTAATAAAAGGCTGTTCTTGTGCAGAGACAGATTTGAATATACTAAGGTGAGAAAGAACTAGACGATCCCAGAAGTCTCCACTCCTGTTCCCAGTTCCTCATCTCACCCAAGAGTCTAATGCCATCCCTTCCTCTGAATTCTCTGCACTCAAGGAGGCTGATAGACCCCCTCAGTGTTCAATCTTATCTTTGGAAAAGTGGGCCTTGAAGGACTCCCTGGGGGGCTGCAAGATAGAGGGAGATAGTCCAATGTGTGCTCACAGGCTGACACATCCAGCTACACCAAATAGACTGTCACAGCATGTGGCGGAAGCAGGAGACCACCACCAAGTGCAGGGGAGAGGCTCCCAAGGGGGAGGTGCACCTCTGTCTTAAGTACACGTGGTATTTCCTTAGCTCGTCACACCACACATTCTGACGGAGCAGTTCTGGATGCGGCTGCTGCTGGTGCTGGTCTGGAGATGGTGTTTTGAGTAGAGAATTGCTAGGAAATAGTAAAACTTGATCTTTCAGCCTTTACATTTTCTCACTGCCCTGAAAAGCCCTGTGTTAATGATCTGTGACATTTAGTGTGCTTTTAGTTGCCTAAAATAGAAAAGCCGTCGAGTCTGGATATAGTGTGATTGGGATAACACAGGTATTGCCTAAGAGCGTTTGGGCTGGGCAGCTCTAGGTTCCTTTTGCCTTTCTGTTTCAGCATCATTGTGTGCTGGGGTTCACAGCCAGGCTTTACCTCCTGGTACTGTATCTGAATTTCAGACAGGAGGAAGAGGGAAGAGCCCAGGCACGTGGCCTCTAAGGCTGTCTGATTTACAACACTTTCCCACATACCGACATCTATTTACTGGACACTGGTCAGAGCTGGGTCATAAGGCTGATTTCAAGTAGATATTCAGGGAGATAACTCGCTGGGTACAGTCGCTTGCCACCAAGTCTGATGACCCAGGACAAACATGGTGGAAGGAGAGAACCTATTCCAGAAAAGTGTCTTCCAACATCCAAAGGAACATTTGTGACACACATACAAGCAAGCATGCACATACATGTACATATACATACAAGCATGAACACACACATGCCCACATGCACATACATGCACATCGTACAGTCACATACACACATATGCGCACACATACACACAAGCATGAACACACACATGCCCATATACACATACATGCACACACATATACACACATGCATATTCACAGGCACATACACAGGATATAATAAAAATATACAGTTTCTATTCTCAAGGACCTTTCTTTTCTATAAGATCTCCAGACAGGTAAGTGTGTTTAGCTAAAGGCTATGGAAGTTGTGATCCTGGGGAGGTCCAGTTTCTTGGTCCTGATAGGGAGCATACTTCTGCTTATGGGGCAGCCTGAGCTCAGCCATGATCCTGAGACTTGAATGTCTGCCCCAGAGCTGCCCTGGCTGCACAACTGGCTTTCTCTGTGTGCTGTCTTCTTGGCTAGTGCCTCGTTAGGTGTAGCTTCCTCGTTAGGTATAGATTCCGTTCACTATCAGCCTCAGAAGATTCATGCAACTCTAGCAGACATTTGCCTCATACCCGTTCTCCTCATGGGTGTATCCCGACCCTCCTCAGCCTTTCTGTCTAGGAGAGTTCCTCTGGGCCACCTTGCATCAGCAGGTTGTCTATGTCATCTTCTTGGCAGCAGCATGCACGCTAAGACAATGCTGGCTTAGCCCTTCCCTGTGGCTACCAATTATCCACTCAATCTGCTGTAGTGTTCACTGTTAATCCTACCCTCCTCCCATTCCAGACCCAACAGCAAGGCACCTCACACGCTTGCTTCACTAGGACCTCTTCTCTTTTCCCTCAAAGACTCTTGAAAAAGTCTGGTATATGAATTCACAGTAACACCTCACTAACTGCCAAAAGTGCTCAGATCCCTCTCTCTCCAGGAATTAGCCAAAGGCAGTCAAAGTTAGCACAAAGCCCAAAGCCTTGTGTTCCTGTCCTACTCTACAGTGCTTTGGGGACTGGGCTGCTGGCAAGGGACCCACCACTCTGAATCCAGGTATTTACTTCTGTTAGATAGAAACACCGACTCCTCGGCAACTCGGAACGTTTTGAGGAGGCCCACACATGATAACACACATCGAAGGAAGCTGAGGATACATATAAAAAGTCAGCCTGCTGGGGAAAAGGGCATACTTAGCCGAGGTTAGCCATGTCTCCCAAATCTCGGAGGACTGAGGTACCGATCAGCCAGGTGAGCTGGGATGTACATTCAGTAGACAAAGTGTGTTCACAGTGGACCACGGAGGACTTTCCTGGGGGGAGAGGCTGCTCCTCTTCTCTAGCACCTGATTCCAGGAGGGCCTCTGTTCAAGCCCTTCATGGGGGCGGCAGACATCTGCCAGCCTGTGAGTAAGGGTTATGTAAATTAGCACATGGCCCTGAGGCATGCGCTCTGGAGTTGGCTTGTCCGTGAGGTGCAGTGTGAGCAGATTTATGGGCCTCCCCTCCTCTTCACTTTCACTCCCTGCCAAGAGCAGACGGATGGTCAGCCTGGCTTCCTCAAGGCTAGTCTTTCCTGCTCCGTGATATCCCTGAGCCCGGAAGCTATGACCTGAAGCTAGGTGTCACACCAGGGAGCCCCCTACTATCTTCCTTTCCCCTCTCCCAGATGCTGCTGCTGGAAGCTCCCAGGACATGTATATGACGCTGCTTCGGGGTCTGTGTGCCAAGGGCTTGGGCAGGATTTCTGTCCAGAAAGCTCTTATCTTTGCCCAGGACCAGCTGCTCTACTCATGACCTCCCACCTCCCATCCTCCACTGAGCAACCTCTTTCATGGGGCAGACAGTGGTAATGGGGGTAAAACTGCTGCCCACAGGGAGCCGGGGGGGGGGGAGGGGGGGGGGGAGAGAAGAAGCCTATACAGAAGGCTTTTATTCTAATGTCTTCATAAGACACCAACAACGAATCACCATAGGCTTCAGACCTGGGAGACATTTTTCTTTGCTGAAAATAGAGTGAACCACATGAGCTACTTACTTAAGAATACTTACTTCCTTGGTTCTCAGAAATCTTAGTGTAAAATCAGTGTTCAAGGCCAGTGCTCCACCAAGCCCAGGCCTTTTTACCACCTTTGTGTGTTCTTACCAGGTTGCAGGGCCTGGACGTTCAGGACGTTCAGTGTATGTATGTATGTATATACCTGGTACAGTGTTAGGGGCTGCGACACAGTGACTGCTGGCAAGACGTACCAAGGTTCTGCCCTCCATAAACTCAGAGACATGCAGCGGATCCTCAGAAGCCAGCAGCTGTGCAGTGTAGACATGAGGGCTGCTGTGAGATGAGTGGATGCCCTGAGTGCCTTGGAGAGATGAGAGGAGGGGGAGCAGGAGGGGGAGGAGAAGGGAGGGGGAGGGGGAGAAAGAAAGGGTCAGGCATAGCAACCTATAGGAAGCATCACTGGAAGAGGGATGGGCAGGGCTGCCAGACAAGAGACAGGCCCAGTGAAATCCAGATTTTAGATAAACAAGAAGTGTATTTTTTTAAAAAAGAAAAAAGTAAAAGTATGTCCCAAATATTATATGGGGCACACTTACACTGCAGATGACTTATGGCTTATCCAAACTTCAAATCTGACTGAGCATCCTGTTTGTTTACTTATAAGTTTGTGGACCATAGAAAAAAAACGCACATACAAACAAAACCCCAAGAGATGGGGAGGGACAGAGGATGGCAGGAAGTGAAGCCAAGGGAGCGCTTTGAAGGACGTGCACTGATGTCCTAATACAGCTGGACTCCATCCTGCAGACCTTGGATGATGTCAACTTCATCCAAGGGTCTCTGAGGATTTAAATCATAGAACTAGTTGACTAATTTTATATTTATTTATTTATTTATTTTTACAAATTTGTGTCTAAATTGTGCTATTTAACTCTGACTTTTCCCTCTCCCTCTCCCTCTCCCTCTCCCTCTCCCTCTCCCTCTCCCTCTTCCTCTCCCTCTCCTTCTCTCTCTCTTTCTCTCTATTATTCTTTCATCTTTTTTTCTTTTTTTAACAGTCCAGTCCTTATCCCCCTCCAGGTCCACCCTCTGTTCACCATCCCATACCTCCCCTGCTTTGTCTTCAAAAGGATGTCCCCACCCACCACCCTCACTCCACTAGACAGTCCCTGGGGCCCCAAGTCTCTTTAGGGTTGGGTGTGTCTTCTGTCACTGAGGCCAGACCAGGCAGTCCTCTGCTGTATATGTATCAGGGGCCTCATATGAGCTAGTGTATGCTGCCTGGTTGGTAGCTCAGAGATCTTGGAAGTCTAGGTTAGTTGAGACTGCTGGTCTTCCTATGGGGTCGCCCTTCTCCTCAGCTTCTTCTAGCTTTTCCCTAATTCAATCACAGGGGTCCCAGGCTTCTGTCCATTGGTTGGGTGTAAGTATCTGCATTTGACTCTTTCAGCTGCCTGTTGGGCCTCTCAGAGGGCAGCCATGCTAGACTCCTGTCTGTAAGCACACCATAGCATCAGCAGTAGTGTCAGGCCTTGGGGCTTCCCCTTGAGCTGGATCCCAATTTGGGCCTGTCACTGGACCCTCAGTCTCTTCTCCATTTTTGTCCCTGCAGTTCTTTTAGACAGGAACAATTCTGGGTCAGAATTTTTGACTGTGGATTGGCAACCCCATCCCTCCACTTGATGCCCTCCTTGTCTTTCTACTGGAGGTAGACTCTACAAGTTTCCTCTCCCCACTGTAGGGTATTTCATCTAAGGTCCCTCCCTTTGAGTCCTGAGAGTCTCTCACCTCCCAGGTCTCTGGCACATTCTAGAGGGTCCTCTCCCCTCCCCACCTCCTACTTCCCGGAGGTTGATTGTTTTCATTCTTCCTGCTGGCCCTCAGGGAACTCGATTCTTTCTGAAAGATAGCACTTTAGTTCACAGTTCATACATTTGTAAACAAATTACAATATTCAGGAATGAATAAAGGTATTTAGGTTCAATTTCACAAAGAACCTTCTGGAGAGTGGGGAGGTTTATCTTTGATCAGAGAAGCAGGGATAGTGACCTTAGCTTCTCCCTGCAGGTGAATGGTTAATGTCTTCCCAAGACCACTACTGGGGTGGAGGTAGAAAAGAACACTATACCACCTGAGGAGAAGTAATTACTGGGTGTGAAAGCTCCCCTACAGGGAAGGAAGAGCATTCTAGTGGACTGCGTCAACAGTGGCTGTGTCCCAAAGACTACAAGATAGTCTGAGAGTAGCAGTGAGATTTGTAGCTGTTCCAGCTAAGAATGGTGCTGAGGGATGTATACATTGGGATGGCCTTTGGTCCTGACCCCCTTTCCCTCTCTTATCCCCCTTCTGTGAAAGCCTTCTGTGCAGTAAGTCCCCTTCGTACCTTCATGTCTTTGTTTGTGTGTGACCCCTGGCATTCTATCAGAATTGCTTGCATGCACACCCATGGGAAATTATTTACTGGAGCACTTACAAGAAGCTACAACACCGAAGGAAATGATGCCTCTACTTTTAGCAAACTTTAGATGCCGATAGAGTCTCTGGGAGGAGATGGATGTCATGCCTCCCCCCTGCTCCCCCCCCCCCATCATAACTTAATGTTTCTGGGCCCGGTCTTGTGCAGTTATCCACAGCTGCAGTGGGTGAGCTCAACAGTGCAGTGGGCATGCCATGTCCCGAAGATGCTGGTTTGTGTCTCCCCGTCCTTTGGCTCTTACATTCTTTCTGCTCCCTTTTCTGAGACTCTCCCTGAGTCCTGGAGGAGGAAATCCAGCTGTCCTGTTCAGAGTCAAGCACTGCGTAGTCACATTTTGACCAGTTGTGGGTCTCTGTGCTAACTGCTACTTGATGCACAAGAAGTTTCTCTGACAAATTTCCAGAGTTTCCTATAGCCACTGAGGGACAAGTCAGTTGGTAAAGGAGTCAGGAGATTCAAAATTACTCACCCAAAGGAGAACTGGAGAAGTCTGTCTCAGGACACAGTCCCATGTTTTGTGATATCTCACATTGAGTACCGTGTTAAGGCATTCATACGTGACTGGAAGTGTACCTCATACCATCCTGGATACTGATAATTCAATAATTTTTGGGGGGGAGTACGGGGAGGACAGGGTTTCATTGTGTAGTCCTGGTCAGCCTCAAGTTTACAGAGACCTGTCTGTCCTTGTCTTCTGTGTGCTGGTGCCACTAGGCCAGGCTGAGTGCTCACATTCTGGGCTTTATAAGCGGCAGAGTAGGCCACAAGCGGCTGAATTAAACATACATAGCTTTGCATGGCTAGCAGGCTATGTCCAGAGATATGGGGTATACTTCATGGGAGCTGGAAACATGTTGGGGGCATGACTGAGGTCGTATAACATGGTTCCCAACTCAGAGGCTCACACTACACTTTTCTGTGTTACGTTAGAGCCACCACTGCCTGGCCATGGGCAGGAGCCCTCTGTCTTCAGTAGCTCTGTCAACTGGTGAGCTGATCTAATTCCTGGGGAGGATGTAAGTTACTGGTGAAACAACAAGAGGATGGAAGAGGAGTCACGGCCTAGAGAGCTTCCTCCCCTTCTAGTTTTAAGCGCTCTGTGTGGAGAGAGGCAACCAGCAAGGTACTGGGAGGTGTCTCCGTGACCCCGATCTCCTGTCAGCTTTGAGACTAGTAAATGTCCCCTTAAGCTGAGGTGAAGCCATGGAAGAGCCCTTTCCAATTTTCATGTACAGGCACTTCGCTGTGTGGAAAAACAAAACAAAACAAAACAAAACAAAATGAAACGAAACAAAACCCAGAGCTTTCCCAAGGTGAGAAAGGAAAGGTAGCATATAGAGCTCATTTTATCCCTGCTCACTTAAGCTATTAGGGCAGGAAGAAGCTGTGACATTCTCCTGGTTTAAAGTTCTTAAACTCAGGCACCAAGGTTTCTGGGAGCGGTGCTAGGATAATAGTATTTTAAACACCCTTTGTTCTAGAATTTTCTCTTGTGTATACACTATCAGAGAAAGAGAGATTAGAATTTAAAGTGTGAGACCTGGTGACCTGAAAACTAGGAAGTAGGCACAGACTGCCTTGGCGGACACTGTCCTGTAGTGTGGCCTACAGAGACATTTTTCATCTCAAAGGGATGGACATCTATCAGTGGGATCAAGACTCAGAGGCTTCCCTTCCCAGCTGGGCCTTAGAAGGATCCAGAAATATACAACTACTGACATTTCTTATCCAATCTGATAGTTGTGCCTATAGCCTAGCCCCAGAGGGCAAAGCAGAGTGATGAACACAGGGGACATCTAAGTCAACAAGGCTGACTGGTTGTAGGTTAGTTCTTCCTGTGAATGGACACATGAAGACTTCCAAAGCCACCAGAGGTGAAGTCACCTCCACTCATTCCCAGCATTGTAACAGAGGGGAGAGCCAAATTCTCCCGCTATTTGGGAGAATTTTATACAGGTGAATGAGGGGTGGGTGGATTAATCTTGAGACTGCATTAAAGCAGAGGGCAAAGGCTGTTTATCTACCAACATGAATCTTTCCAGTGAATAAGCGAACAGACATCTGAGCCTGGAAAGAGGATCTGGCCTGGGGAGAGAACAAGGACCCTCTCTAGCAAGCAGTTTCAGCCCTGACTTGCTACTGAATGGAGACACAGTTGCCTGCCCTCTGTGCTCTCTGAAGAATGTGGTTCCCCAGCTCCTCAGGGAGGACAGCACTGAGGACTGTTTCTTGATTAACCCTTGGCCATCTATAGCTTTGCTCTGCATGACTTTTCCCCTTACCCACACGTGGCTGTTTGGCTCTGGGCTTCTCTCATTGGCCTAGGAAGGACAGGTATGTTGACCACCTGCTGCAGCTGTTTCTGGCAGGAGAGTCACAGCATAAGTGTGTGTGTGTGTGTGTGTGTGTGTGTGTGTGTGTGTGTGAGTGATTGCTTTAAGAAGGTATCCCCTCGTCTTTGCAAGCTCCTGAGCTTTTACTTGGAACGGAGAAATTGGGTCTATTGAGTTGAAAGCAAGGGTCCCCAGAGCTTTGTAAACAAGCTGCCTGGGTCTGCAGCATCTCCCACTGGGTTGGGCCTTGCAACTAGGAGTGACAGCCCATTTGCCACCCAGTATGGCAACACACTGCATCCACAGCTAACCCCTCCACTCACCCTGAAGGGCACAGTATGTGGAGATCCAGAGAACTTCACTGACTGCTTGTGCGGTCTCCTCTCTTGATCCCACCCCTAGCTCTCTGAATTTAAGGGGAGTATTTGGAACACTCAAGCAACTCCCCGGAAGTGAGCAGTGTGTGTGTGTGTGTGTGTGTGTGTGTGTGTGGCGTGGGGGGGTGATGCGGGGGGAGGTGTGTGTTGGGGAGGAGCTGGAGGACTCAGCTATTCCTGCTTGCTTGGCTTCTGCCTTATGGGGGAGAGGGTGACGCACCTTTGGGCTTGACCTCTGAATTAGCATGTGTATCTGACCGATACAGTTGGTATCCACCCAGTCATGCTGGTATTTTAGTGCTTTGGCTTTCTAAGCCACAAACACGTCTCTCTGTGTGTATGTCTGTGCACAGATGTGTTGTCTGCAGAGCTGAGACTTGAGTAGGGTCTTAAAAATCATCGTTTAAAAACGTAAACCGCCGTCGGGAGCTAACAACTACGTGACCAATCTTTTCCTCCACGGTGAGCGCCTTTCCCGTTCTGCCTTCGGTCACCTGGAAAGATGTTGCATTTTGAACATATCCACAAGCATCACGTTTGCAAAAGCCCAGACTCCTGGGGAATTTAAAAGATCTTTCCAAGTTCAGTCTGCCCATCCAGCAGCTGGGAAGCAGCCTGTCTCTGTACATAAGATTAAAACCGTGGAGCGAAGGGTTGCTAGTCTGTTGCGTTGTTCCTTGGAACTAGGAAAACGTGTAGAAAAAAAAGTCTTCACAGTCGCATCAATTTGCAAGTATTATGAAGAGTCCCTTTCTTCTTCTTTTAAACAAACCGATTCACGATAATTACAGTGTCCAACACCGTCTCCACCCACCCCGCACTTCTAACCACTCTCTCCTCTTTGCAATTGCCTCCCTCGAAAGTACTTGCTTAGTTTTTGGTTTTTTTTTTTAAGGGGTGTTGACCTGGGTCTAGTTCTAGTAAACCGATCCCTCTGGCCGGCTCGGCGATTGGTTAACTGCGCGGCTGACTGACGGCGGTGTGGAGAGCGGCTCCCGGCAGCGCGGAGCTGATTGGCTGCGCGCGGGGAGATCCAGGGCTCGGCCACCCGCACACCGCGCACTCGAGCTGCAGCGTCGCAAGTAGGTGCAGCAGCCCGCAGCCCGCCGCGCCTCCGCGAGCCGGGACGGTACTCGGTCCCGCGCGCTCCCCGCCCCGCGCCAGCCCCGCCGCGGTGACCTGCGGCAGCCGAGGACCCCATCGATCGGAGACCCGGGGAGCAGCGCGCGGCCGCGAGCCGGACGGGGCCGGGAACTGCGCCTTTGTCCCCGGAGGCTCCGGGAAGTTTGCAGCGGGACGCGCGCGTGAAGGCAGCGTGGGCAGCCCCGACGTCGCCGAGCAAGCATGGGCGTCGGGCGCAGCGCGCGGGGTCGCGGCGGGGCCGCCTCGGGCGTGCTGGTGGCGTTGGCCGCCGCGCTGCTGGCCGCCGGTTCGGCCAGCGAGTACGACTACGTGAGCTTCCAGTCGGACATCGGCTCGTATCAGAGCGGGCGCTTCTACACCAAGCCCCCGCAGTGCGTGGACATCCCCGTGGACCTGCGGCTGTGCCACAACGTGGGCTACAAGAAGATGGTGCTGCCCAACCTGCTGGAGCATGAGACCATGGCAGAGGTGAAGCAGCAGGCCAGCAGCTGGGTGCCGCTGCTCAACAAGAACTGCCACATGGGCACCCAGGTCTTCCTCTGCTCGCTCTTCGCGCCCGTCTGTCTGGACCGGCCCATCTACCCCTGTCGTTGGCTCTGCGAGGCCGTGCGCGACTCGTGCGAGCCGGTCATGCAGTTCTTCGGCTTCTACTGGCCCGAGATGCTCAAATGTGACAAGTTCCCCGAGGGCGACGTCTGCATCGCCATGACCCCGCCCAATGCCACCGAAGCCTCGAAGCCCCAAGGTAAGGGTACACCTTCCCACGCCGGCGAACCCCGGCGCCCAGCCGCACTGGCCCCGGGCTGTAGATGGGAAAGCCCGGGAGCTGCGCACCGCAACCCGCAAGGTGTGCAGATGCGATCCCGAAAGCTTCTGGGAGGCCCAGGCGTCGCTTGGCGCTTCTCCCGCCCCAGGTACTCCGTGATTGCTGAGGAGCCTCGGCCCGGGGGAGACCTGGAGCTGCTCTTCCTAAGCTCAGGTCTGGCGTTTTCCGTACCTGAAACAAAGCCTAGGTTTTAAATGAAGGAGGACGTCCATCTCTTCAGGGAGAACGCGGGGCCCTCATCCAAAAATGTTAACATCCTAGATAGACACTGCTCCCTTGGAAAACCACTCGCTCAAACTACAAAAACAAACAACCAACTCCAAAACCTCAGACTGAGGGATTTATTTTCATAAGTTTGTTAGACTATTTTTTTTCTAAAAACAAAACAATCAACAAGAAATCCTCTCTGCTTAGCTAATCTTCCAATCGTGTTGCAGAACTGGCTGAGGAAAGAAGTTTAGAAAGCGCAACTTCTGTTTCTTCCCCTCTAAATTCAGGCAGCATCCTTGAGTTTAGCAAACCTGGGGGCGGGCGGGGGGGGGGGCGATGCAAAAACCTCTTGCCTTGCATACCCCTGCCTCTCTCCTTCACACAAATCCTTAGGTAATTAGAAAGATAAAAATGTAATTAGCTCATTGTTTATCTCCTCCTGGGGGGTGGGGTGGGATATGAGGACCTGCAAATTGGGCACTGCAAATACTGAACCCTGGGGGACCAGAGTTTCTCTTTGGAACCCCGTGTTTAGAGGGAAATTTTCATGTGAGAAGGAAAAAGAAAATCTGGAGACTCAAACCACACCAGAAACACACACAGAATCCATAGGTGCACCACAGCAGCCTGGTGGTGTGAATTCCACAGGAATGAACCTCAGTAATATATAGCAGATATTCTTGTCCAGTGTCCCTTGTCACAGAAGCAGGAACCTCCCAGCCATTTCTGAAGAGGAGACTTCACTTATCTTGAAGTGTTGAGTGTCTTGGCTTTCTGAAGCAGGGTCTTACTTAGTCTCTTGGTGTATAGCCCAGGCTGGTCTTGAACACAAATTCCTCCTGTTTCAACCTCCTCAGTTCTAGGATTACAGGCAGGCACTCACTGCCAAGTGCCTCTTGTTCCTGCTTCATTTAGCTGCCTCAGAGTGAGGACTGGGGTATGCATGAGGAAAAGTTTGAAGGCTCCTATTCATTCTAGGGAGAAAGGTAGGTCCAAAGTGACTGGCCTTGTCTGGCGTGGGACCCAGCCTGTAAGGTGAAATGGTAGCCCTGGGTACCTCTGTCCTCAGGGCTGGTATGTGTAGCCATTTGAGGTGGCTTAGTGGGGGTCGAGCATTTCCCTAGACCAGCACTGTGTCTTCTATCCCCATTGAGCACCCCCCCAAACCCCCTGCAGACCACAGTTTCCTTTCTAGCTCCTGCCTGCCAGGCGAGCCTGTGGCCAACTTTGCTTGAATTCTGTCCATTCCCCATGGCCACTGATTGATTGCCCTTTGCTGAAGCTATTGGTGGGCTTAAAGTAGAAGCCTGTGAGAAGCAGCTTTGTGTAAAGGGTCTGATGTTTTCGGGCAAGAGGACCTGATGGGGGTGGTGCTGTTTCTGAGGGAGAGTCCACGAAAACAAGTACCACCAAGAGACGGGCAGGGCAAGGGCACACTCACCTCTCACCCATTTGTGGGTGTCTCTTTGTGGTTCCACGACTCTGGTTCCTCCATGCCTGGTGCTCAGATGGAGGAATTCTTTGCTGAATCAAGGTGTGTGTGTGCGCGCGTGCGTGTGCTGTCTGTCAGGAGTGTGGCTGGGCTGGCTTTCTCTTGAGTGATTTTTGCTTTTTGTGAAAGGCACCAGTGTCTGCTGAGACACATCATTAGGAGGGTACCCCATAGGATAGAGGCCCACTTTTGCCCCACAGGGCTGTCCAATTATCAGTTGAGTGTTAAGCTGTCTAGGGGAAAAGGTTAAGACAGATGACACTACTGGTCCTCAGTACCTTAGGCTGGTGGCTGTGGAGCAAGCCCTGGAGTTTTGGGATGATAGTGAGTTTCACACCGGTGCCTTGTTCTGTCGCTCATTCCTAGTACGGAAATCTAAATTTTCAACACAGCGTCACACCTTTAAATAAGCTCGGACTCAGGTTTTGGGAGTATTGGAAAGCCCCTTGTTATTAAAGGTAAGCCCAGTCATGAGAAACGAGCCAAAGGCTTTTTTTTTTTTTTTTTTTTTTCTCTTTCAAACAGTGGCTGCTCATGGTACCTTAGCTTCTGTCGGGAAAAGCAATTACGTTGTCCGTCCCGGGAACCTGACTTCTAAGTCTTGGACGACATACATTACACTCATTTAATAAATTGTCGTTCTCCTTCCCTGCCAGGTTTCACTGAGATGTAAGAGCGAGCCCGTCTTGTTCAGTCCTGTTGTTTAGGCATGTTGTGCATTCAATCAGCCAGGTTAAGTCACAGACTGGAGAGGCAGGTGAGAGCTTCTCTTCTCCCTGACTTCCTCCTCTCCCCTTCGTGAGCAAGCTGCCCAGGGGAAATCGATCTCCCTGCCTCGGCCTCTCCCTCCCCCCCCCCCCTCTCTCTCTCTCTCTCTCGGCTCATCTCCTCCACTCTCTCTTTGTACAAAATTGATTTCACAAAGTAATCTTAATCCAGACCCCAGTGTTGGCCTTTCCCCTCCACTTCCTCATATCCACTAAGGAAGTACAAAACTTTTCTTTCATTCATCTGCTTCGCACTTGACCGCCATGATACAGTTTACCTGTGAGGCAGCCTTGCAGGGCCCCAGAGACACACGAGGGGCAGAGATTAATACTGCATTACACACTCCTCTCTCTCTAGCGAGAGCAGCTCAGCTCATCCCTGGGAGTACTGAGAGGAGGGAAAGTCATGTAGAGAATACACAGTGATCCACCCCTCATCCTGTGTTGTGCCCCCCCCCCCCGCCCCGAGCCCCCAGAAGCCATTGAGAATGCTTGCAGGCTGTACTCAATCCAGAGACTGAAACTCTCGACCTGTTGGAGTAGAGCCTGGAAAGGCCAGTAGAGTTTTGGGGAGTATGAAGGAGACCTAGAGTGCCTTGTTCAACATTTTACACCTTGAACTTTGCAATGTGATAACGTCTACTTAAAAAAAGAAAAAAAAAAGCAACCACAGAAACAAGAGGAAACCCAAACACACCGTTCATTTTCCTATTATAGGTTGCATGGTTCTGTTAACTTCTTTTCCTTTTTTTTCTCTTACTTTACACGGAAAGCAGACACCATGATGGAGATTTCTGGGAAAGAGGTTTGTTTGTTTGTTTTTATTTGGAAACATTACTTCCGGAACCCAATCACAAGCTCTGAGAGCGAAACCGGCATATTTCCAACATCTGGCCCAAAGAGGCTCGCTTAGCCTCTGCTTGCACGGTGCTTCCTTCTACTCCTAAAATAGGCAGCTGCCAGAGTGTGGTACATGTGGGAGAGAACAGGTGGATACAGACTGGAGATGTGTTCTCAGCCTTGGAAGAAGAGGTCTGGGGAGCAGCAGGTCCCGAGGGTGCCCATTTTACAGCCTGAGTCCTGGGGGGGGGGGAGGGGGATCGGAGCCGGTGTTGGTGAAACCTATGGAATGGGAAAGTCAGCCAATCTCCCTTTGGCTTCTGTCTCAGGGTGACTTCCTTTGAGCTCCAGCCAGGCTCTGGCCTCCAGTGTCCAGGGTGGACTATGCTTAGGTTTTCTAGGCCGTCAGTAAACTACATCGTTCGATAGACAATGAGCAGCGGAGGAGGAATTCAATCCTTGGAGGAGTCTCCTATAAACACAATATCTCCACCCTTCCAAAGAAGCCTCTAAAGCCCCTTCCTTCGGGGGTCTAACTGCCTCCCAGTGGCTTGCCGCACCCGTGCACTCACGCACGCACGCACGCATGCACGCATCTCTTCAAAGCACTTTTTGAGAGATCATCCAAAGGGTTTCCTCCCTGGCCAGCTCTGTCCTCCATTTGGTGGCTCTTGCTAGTTCCTCCCCTCCCCTCCCCCACCCTACGACCTGTTTTTTGGAGTCCCTATAGCACTTCAGGGTCCTGGGCTTAAGTCATTGAGTATTACCGGTCTCTTGGTCCTAGAGACCTGGTCAGATTGATGGGCTGTCTCATTCAGCGTCTGCAGATGGCGAAGGGCTGGAATCAGAGTGGGCAAGATAAAGGGAAGGGGGGAAGACCTAGAAACAATTCATGAGAAGATCTGTTTTGGCTTATAAGCCGGTTTGGTTTTGTTTGCTTGTTTTTGCTTTGTTTTAGCTTTTTCCCCTCAGGTACTCACAGCAGCCTGGACCTGCCCGTACCTACCTCATAGCAGTAGACTAAATAACCGTCACATTCAGCCTATCTAGGCCCAAATGTCTGATGAAAGCATTCGTCTGCTTATGCGTTTGGTTCTGAGTTCAGGAGCCCTTCACCGTCACTCACAGGAAGCCTTTCAGGAGCCCCAGAAGACCTCTAGCTCTTGTTAGCCCGGCTCCTGCCTGGTCTGTTGTCCGGGGGTCCTCACTGTTATGACTTACAGCGTCTGTTTCTGCTTGTTTTCCCTTGCTAGGTACAACAGTGTGTCCTCCGTGTGACAACGAGTTGAAATCAGAGGCCATCATTGAACATCTCTGTGCAAGCGAGTTTGGTAAGACCGAGTCCCAGCCTCCTGTGGGACTTTGGGATACCTGCCTTTCCCTGTCCCGTATTCCGGCCCCCCCCCCCATCCCCACACCACGCAGACATGAGCTCATGGGAACATCGTGTCTGAGCTTCACGTCTTCTGCCAACACCCTCTCGTTTTCTTTCTTAGGCAAAAGGAAGTCTGTCTACACAGAGTGAGCATGGACCATCTTTTGTCCATGGCTGTCCTGGAACTTACTCTGTAGACCAGGCTGGCTTCAAACTTAGAGATCCCCCTGCCTCTGCCTCCCAAGTGCTGGGATTAAAGGAGTACACTACTGTGCCAGGCTTGGACCATCTTTTCTTGAAGTCAGACTGCTAATACCTCTATGTTTCAGATTTTGAGGAGCCTTCTTTAATGGCAGAGGGATGCAGATTTAGGGACAGGAATGAAGCTGAGGTGCTAGATTGTAAAGTTCTCTTCACCTGCTGCAGAAGCAACCCCGAGTTGGCTCTTTCTCTATGGTTTGGTTTTTTTATATCCACCCCTAGGTGTCAGCACTACTCTACCCTGGACTGAACCGGCTCAGGGTGGGTGGGGTACCTTGCCAGGATGGGGAGATTTCGGTGCCCATGGGAGTCACTTGAGGCCCTAGTCAGAGTCTTCCAGGCAAAGAACATTGGCATTGCCTCAGGACTGTGATTTCTATTCCTCCTTCCTAAGTTACTCTGGGTTGAGAGCGAATTCTGAATCAGCACCTGCAGCTGCCCAAGCGGGGCTAGCCTGGGCTAGAAAGCAAATCCAGGATCCTTCTAGGATGGCCTCTGACCCAATGACTTCTGAACCTCTGAGAACACAAATATGAGCGGTGTCCTTTGGGCGCCTACTCCTTCCCTTTCTTGGGTCTCCACTGCTGGACATAGAGCAGCAGCCAGGGCTAGGACCATCTTGCTGAAGGATAGATTCAGGCTGATGGTTGCAGTTCTAGGATGGATTTCTTCCACTTTCTTAGGAGAGAAGGCATAAAGGTAGGTAACGTGACTCTTCAGGTCTGTTCAGAGCCACTGTGTTTTCATTAACCCGACATGATAAAGTACAGGGCGAGTCTGATGTTGTAAGGTGCTGTGCCCCCAGTGAGCTCCACACGCATGCGCAGACACTCACAAGCCCAGGGAGTTTGCGCATCGTGGTACACATATTCTCCGTGCTTGCAGGTGAAGCTGAGCTGTTTCAGCCCTTTGCCACCGAGACCTTAATGGAAATAGATGTTTCCTTCTTTTTTAACTACGCGTATGTGCTCCTGCACGAGTGGGTCAGAGAACAGCTTGAAGGAGTTGGTTCTCTCCTTTCAGTCACGTGGGCGCTGGGGATGTCAGGCTTGGTGACAGGCACCTTACCTCACTGAGCCTCTTGGCCACACGTTCTTAAAAAGTTGTATTTATTTCCGATGGTTTTAATTTTGTCACGGAGCATTTGTATCTGTCTCATTTGTTACCAATAGTACGTGTAAGAAAAAACACCTGGTTTCTGTTACATTTTGTTGCTTGTGTAAGTCATACCCTTTTTTTTTTTCTTATTGTCTCTTAAAAATTCTTGAGACTTTTGTGTTTTAAACAGTTCCGGATGTAGCCCAGGATGGCCTTTCATTGGCTATGTAGCTTTCACAGGCTAGCTTCCGATTTTACATCCTTTTTCATCTCTACTTCCCTATGTTGAGAATATACATACAGACCACCATATAATATACCTACAGTTTTATTTCGAGTTTATTTAAAATGTCAGCAAGAAATTGGCTATAGTGGTGCATACCTATAATCCCAGCACTTGGGGGTGGAGGAGGCAGGAGGATCTTGAGTTTGAGACCAGTCTAGGCTGCATAGTCAGGTCCTGTGTCAACAAGCAAGTTATGGATTGGTATATGTGTAGTGATACACGCAAAGTCAGATGACTCTTCCACTCCCACTTGATGTTAATTCTCTTGTCTTGCCTCAGGAGGAGCCCTAAACTGGGCTCAGACTAGTGGGTACCCAGCCCCATAGTGCTGCAGCCGAAAGCTTTTTATCCACAAAGATAGACAGGAGTCCTTCTCAAAGATAAACCTGGAAGGAAAGGAAACAAGAGGGTGAATAGAAGAATCTCAGAGGAACCCTGACAGGCAGCCTTTTGTTCCATGGGGGAGGGCTGGAAGAATGCCAGAGGCTCCCCAGGAGGCCTAAAGAAGAGGTTGTTCTTCCCAAGTCATCGGTCTTAGAGATGGTGAACCATAGTGTTCACGTTTACCGATTGCCCTGACGTTTTGTGAGTCTTGGGGACTCAGATGGAGCCCAGAGTGCAGTGCTCTGCTGGATGTCACATGCTTTTGGGATTTTATCAGGTTCAGGGGTGGGTGATGGAAAGCCCTAGAATGGAGGTGATTGATCAGGACTGACTTTCTCTTCAGGAAGCTCCCAACTTGGGGTGCATGTGTCTTAGTCTTTATCTGTGTTTATCCTTTTACTTAACGTTTATTGAGTACAATGAATTATGCTAGACACTGGTCCATATATACCTACCTGGAATAAATTAAAACTCAGGTTTAGATTTTAAAATCTTGACTAGACACCAGTCGCCGACTTTCTAGAGATTGGTGGCTTTCCTTTAGAGCAGAGTTTATAGAAATTAAAAGGCCAAAGCCAGTCTTGTTGAGAAAGTGGATGTAGTTCCAGAATCTTTGTCTGAAACTTATCAACCCCAAGTTATCATTAACCCCCTTCCTCACTCCCTTCCCCAAATTCTTTTCCTTGTGGGGAGGGGGCTGTGGCAGCTAACATAGATACATTTGGAAGTCAAGGGCTAAAGAGACAAGACTTCGGGAGAACCTGACAAGGAAAGGTTGAATTTCTAACAAAGGCAGAAGTCCAGGGGATGTGCCTCAACTTATCTTTGTCGGTCACTCCCCCACTGTCCTAGGTTCCTGCCAAGCCAGCAGCCCCCAGGCCAGTGATACGTAAAGGATAGAGTGTCTCTTATTGATAACCAGTCGGTCTCTGTGGTCCAGTGTGATGGGCTGTTTGAGATTGCAGCCCTGTAACCCTAAAAGTATTTTCTTGTTAGGTTCATGAGGCCCTCCAAGACCCTTGCATATGAAATCCTCACAGTGATTCGGAAGGAGCTAGCTGCCTTTCTCCCTTGGTGTGCTCTGACTCACCGAGGGACCTCCTCCTCCTCTCCTGTAAGACGGAGAACAGTACTGTGACTATGGCACACAGGTGCCCGTGAGTGTGGTGAGCACTGGGTGTCAGGCTTTTCTGAGGGAGAGGAGAGCATTTCTTGACTTTTTTGTTTGTAAGGTTTTTAGAAAACAAAAAATAGGATATTCTCATTCTCTCTCTCTCTCTCTCTGTCTCTCTCTCTCTCTCTCTCTCTCTGTCTCTCTCTCTGTCTCTCTCTCTCCCCTCTCTCAGTAGGGACTGAGCTTAGCCCTGCCCTTTTTAGCTCCCTGCAGAATGCAGCCTTGTTGAGAAACTTGTTGCCTAGCTCAGTTCATTTCAAGGAGGAGAGGCAGTCAGCCACACTGATGGGATTCAGTTAGAAAACAAAAGGATTTGACAATGCAAGCTAACACAAGGCAAAGAATGTTTGACTCCCCACTCCAGGGATCAAGCTTTGTATTAAGTGGCCCTGGTGTCCCCAGTGGGAAGATCTCAGTTGCTGGAAAGCATTGTGTGAGCACACATGCTCGTTTGCTCTCCCTTTGCGTCCTAGTACCCTCACCGCCAGCATGGAGCCGGACCTTCCCCCCTGAATGATGCATTTTTCAACCCTATGTCCTGTCTGCCTTGCTGTATCCTCTGCTCTTTCGCTCTACCCTCTTGGTGCAGAGCACTTTTTTTTTCCCCCTCAACAGGAAAAAAAAAAAAAAAAAACCAGTAGAAAGATGCTCAGGAATGCAGCCAGATCAGCCTGGATCAGGCAGCAGATGTAGCCCATGATTAGCTGATGCAAAAGCCTTTGCTTTCAAAATGGTGGTCACCCTGACTGCTGCACTACAATGACTAGGTGCTGTGCTCAGTTCTTCCCTGCATTTCCTACTTCCTACATGGCGACTGGGTGCTGTGCTCAGTTCTTAAAGAGGCCAGCGAAGCATTTGCAAGCTTCCACATTGACAACCTTAGTGTTAAAAGCTCGTGCCCATGGCCTCCCCCAACCCCACCTCTAGATTTGTTTATCTTAGAGAGATGCTAATCTGATTCATGGCCACCATGGCGTGTTTATTCCACTTCCAACTACTTTGGTTCTTTTCCGCTTCCTGTGAGTTCCCATAGGCCTTTCTTTCTGAAGGATCTGTGGGATGATTACAGTCCTTTCCCAAGGAAGTGGGGTGCTTCCCTTACTGGCATCTTTACATTTGGGGCCTGACAGTTCTTGTTCAGCCCTGTGTTTGTGTTTCCTTATCACGAAAAAAGGTTTCTTTGCTACCTCCCTCCTCCCCACTCCCTCCGAAATTTTCCTTGCCCTCTGAGAGAATATCTTCTCTTCGTTTGTTTACATGTTTCCTCAAAGAGAGAAACTGTACCTGGCAATAAGTAAAATTAGTCAAACAGGAAAGGAAAAGAAGACACCCGAGCCAGCACTGGGAATGTTTCCTAGAAGTATTTCCCGTGGTCCCTGCTCCTCAGTGGATCTGTTCTCACTCTGCCTCAGGAATCTCTCGAGCTATGTTGGCTGAGCCGCTGTCGGCGCTTTGCTGAAAGGCAGTTTGCTCTCTTGCAAAAAGTCAGCTCAGACTTTCCAAACTAAACTTTAGGTTTCCTCTTGAATATGGGGGAGACCAGCTGCCAGCATGGCAATTATAACAGCGTAGCTACTTGAGAGCAGGCTCTGTGTCTGGGGCCAGATTTACCTTCTGCGTGATTAATAGATGCTCTCTCTGCTGGCAACACTGACAAAGAACAGGTTAACCTCATTGCTAAAATGTGAAGAAAATCCGAGACTCAGAACAAAATAAGGCCCATTTCTGCTTTTATTTAACTAGTCCCCGGACAATGTCTCAAAGCAGGCACACAGTAAAGGAGAACCATCCCTTCCAAGTGGATCTAAGCAACTTGTTGTTAAGTTAACGGAAACAACATGCTTGGTTAGGAGTGTCCTGGTCCAGTTCATTCAAAATAAAATGAAATAGAGAAGCAGTGTTGTGGGGACTAACAACTTGGGGCACCTAGAAGATGGGTCTCATCCACACTTGCTCTCAAGCTTGGGACAGTTGTCAAGTGTCCCAAGTGCAGGGAATGGTGGATTTGGCTCTTAGATGTAAGCACTATCTGGTGTAATACGGCTCACAGCCTGCGTCTCATCTCAACCAGGTTCCCTATGCATGGCTTGGGAATCTCTGTTGAAACCGTGCTGAACTCAAAGCCTGGAAATTGATATAATCACCTACTCACCTGTGATCACAAATAGGAGAGTTCCTATAAAGGTTTGAGACCCAGGGGACTAACCCAAGGAACCAGGGCCTAGGCAGGAGAGTAGCCGGGTTGAGGTCACACATTGAGGAACCAGGAGGAAAAGCTGTAATGATCTCATCCAGTGAGCAAGGTGTACCCTTCCTCTCTCACTGAATCTTGGCTGGCAGGAAGATGCTGAGGCAAATGTCATCGAGCATGGTGTCATCACCTTAAAACAAAGAACCCCAGGATGGGGCTACTGTCCTCTCAGGGGCAGAGTCACATCCTTTGAGTAGCTCTTCGCTGTGTGTGGGCCCTGGCCATGCTGAGCAAGCCTCTCCAACTCCCCGTGCCTCAGTTTCCCCTAACAAGATGGAGGTTGATAATGGGTGCAGATTTGGTGAGAAACAGAGGAGATGAAATGTTCAGTAACCCCCAAGGAGGACTCAAGCTCATTTTGTTGCTTTTTTTTTTCTCTTTCTCTTGAACCTTTTGCTGTCTTCATGCTGGAATGTGTGGCTACATTTGCTTGCCTCACAGATTGAGGTATGTCCACATTAGGACCAGCTAATGCCTAGTCTCTAGTTAAATCTAGAGACCAGGTTATTCCCTGGGACCAGTCCTTTCCATGCAGCGCCATCTAGAAGTCTGGAGGAAGGAAGTACCTTCCTCTGGATGCTGAGATTCCCAGGTCTTGAGTACTCCTACGGTGGCTTGCTAAACGTCCTCCTTTTGCTACAATGGCGTACCTAACAGAAACCTTACCGTTTCAGGTGTTTCTAAGTGTCCAGACAGAGGTGTTAAGTACATTGGGGAGGGAACATCACCAGGTCTGTCTCTGGAGTTCTCATTACCTTCACTGAAGCTTTGTGCCCGTTAAACAGTAATCTCTCTCCTTCTCCTTCAGCCCTTGGCAAACACCATTCCTCTATCCTTTGACAAATGTGACTACTCAGAGGACTTGAGGGGAATAGATGAGACAGTATTCATGTGTGCATTTGGCCTACCTTACGAAGTCTGATGTCATCTCTCCTTTTATTATACGATGGCTATTACAAATAATAGTCATGGGTAAGGTGACCAAGGAGAATTTGCCCTCAGATGTCACCCCTTCAAGGCCTTTCTGGTAGGTGATAGAGGCGGATACATGGGGGACAACTGGGATGTGGGGAAAGCCTAAGTTGCTATGTCTTTGAGTGCTGGGTGCCAGTTTGTCATTGGAGAGGTAGTCTGAGTTGGGTGGAACCTCAAAGACCAACCCATTCCGTATCTTCCCTTTATAGACTAAAAAGCAAGAGAAAGGCATTAGCGCAAGGCTGCCTGACCTGGATTGGATCCCTGACAGCTTTCCTTTGCTAGTACTTGCTAGGCAGTAAGCTAGGTGATACCATCTGTCAGGTCTCACCTTCTCACCTATCCTGCTGAGATGGTGGAGGAGCTCCTTGGCAGGGAGCCAGCGGAGTGCTCCTTTGGTCTCAGAATGTGGACTTTAAATGGCCTGTGCCTTACACAAAGAAGGTGCTCAACCATTGTTGGCTTTCTTCTTGGTGGAGAGGCCAAGCTGACTGAGCCCAACAGACTTGGGTTAAATGGAAAGCCTTTAAGCTGGGCCACCACAAGGAAGTCTCTCAACCTCCCTGGGCCTGCTTCTCAAATGGTAATTACAACATTATGTCGTTTAGGGAATTGAATTAATCAAGTCGATTAATTAATTCTATTTCCTGGACTATGGAAGCCATGCAATGGTTCACTTAATGCAAAGAACCATTTTAAGCTGGAACCCAGTCTAGGGAGGAGCATTCTCATGAAACCATCTTGTTGGGCAAAAAGAGAATGCTTAAAAAAAAAAATGGAAAGATTAAAAAATATAGTGGACTATCTAGGTGATTCTCTGGTTAGCTGAAGTTTTTTTATGAGGTAGTCTGGAAAACTTAAAGGATTGTGTTGCTTCAAGATACTGAGGTGAGCAAACCAAACGCGAACTGGCAGTCCCGCCCCTCCCCCTAGCCTCAGACCTCTCTATTCCAGAAGTGAAGGAGATCCGAGAGCTTGCATTAGATGACACCTTCAGTCATGCAGCTGGAAGCCGCCAGACAATTATAACCCAATCTACAGCAGGTCCAGGACACGCCCACCGAAGTTGTCTTTTGTGTCAATGTGCTTTTGAGAAATCTTATCCGTAATATATTCCGCTCATAATTTATTGGGGTCTGTTTCAGAGAGATTTGAGAGCCCCCTTTGTGTTGGGGGCACCTCCCTCTCCCTCCCCTTTTTTTCTCAAGCAGTATTCCAGTCCGGGGTTCCTTTTCAAACCGGTTCCTTGTGCCACTCAACCCCACAAATAGGCTACATTCAGAAGAAAGGGGCCTTGAGATATTGGTAGGTTTCATCCAGTTTTGCAGAAACGAGTCAAAAGCTTCAATCTGTATTTTTTTTTTCCTTAAAAAAGGAGAACAAATGGCCAAAGAAATGTCAGACCCTTGCCCTGCCCCAACCTGCTTAGAGCAGCCAATTAAACACGCATTAGCTTTGCAGGGCTTCTCAAAGGCTGTAGATTATGCTTGAGATCTTTGTTTAGTCTTTCAGGAACACTGTCACACGGATGATTTATCAAAGAAAGTTGTTTCTCTGGCAGTAAAATAAACTCTGGGCCTGCTCAGACTAAGATTTCCCGTGAATTTCTACCAAGGTAAACAGTGGTAACTGGCAGGTTGCACATTCTGTGTGAAAGCCAGACACATACGATAAATATTTGAACTATGGCTTTGGCATGTAAGGGGCCCCGCCTGTCACTAGTGCTGTCACTCTGGCCTGCCTGAGAAGATCTGGCTCTGCAGTTGTCTCGATGTCTGTAGGAGCTGCCTCAGTCACATCGGCTTTCCTGATATGAGTGCCTAGCACTTGGGACTTCCTGGTTCTGGGAGGGACAGGCCTCAGGATGGCCTCCTTTGAGGGAAGTGAACCAGAAGCTGCCAGCTTGGGCTACTTTGAAAATAGGCATTTGTTGAGTCAAATGAGTAGGGGGCTGGTTGTATTGAATGCTTTGGAAGCTGGGGCCTGTGCATGGGGGTATGTGTTGAAAACACGTTCCTGCATTCTGCCGAATATGAATTCTAACGGGGAAAAAACACAAGGCAGACACTGGAGTTTCTTCCTTTGGTGGTTTTAAAGGGATGTAGAGACACAGAAGCCGGTGCCCAAGATGTGTTGAAACGACAGAGTGAGCGAATGAGAAATTGGAAGGAAAGGCTGGAAGTCCTTTCCAGGGAAGATGTCACCTTAACTGTTCACACAGTTGTAGTAGCTATTTTTTTGCTGTGACTAAAGGCCTGAGAGAAGCAATATAAGGGAGGAAAAGGAAAGGTTTGCCTTGCCTGGTAGTCTCAGGGTTTAGGTCATGATTGCTTGGCTCCACGCACTTGGGCAGAGCATCATGGTGGTGGGAATGTGGGGTGGAGGAAGATACTTCATGGCAGACAGGGACCAAAGATCAAGAGAGGAAGGAACTAGGGTCGAAGTACCTCCAAGGACCTGCACCCTGTAACCTATTTCTACCTCCCGAAGTTCCCATGGCCACCAAAGTAGCACCACAAGCAAGGACCTTGCTTTCAGACGGGAGTCTTCAGGGAATATGTGATGTCCTTGGTAGCTTATTCAGGAGGCCTGAGATGGAAGTCTCCTTCTGTGGCTGTTTAACCTGCTGGAGCCATAGGATCACACCAGCTTTGAAAGGGGCTGCTATTAAGGACCAGTTTGAGAAGTGAGGTGAGTCCATCCTATAACTTAGGCTCCAACTGACTCCTTCTTCAAGAGGCTTGAGGGAGAGCGACCATCTGTTTAATGAGGACGTTGTGGGTAAGGTCTAGGCTCAGGTGCACGGTGTGAATGCTTATGCCTGAGGTAGTATGGCCTTGGTCCCGCAGACCCTGTGAGACAAGGCTGTTCCTTAGGTCTGATTCTCAGCTAAGAGGCATTTACATTTAGGAGAATAAAGGATCATTTTCTCCAGGGCAGGAATTAAGGGAAATTATTTACAAATTCTGAAAGGATGTTGAGATCCAGGATGAGGTGCCAAACCAGAGTACTTTGGTCCTGGTGAAAAATGAGGAGTCGGTTTTCCGAAACTGAATTCTTTCTCACTCAGGTAGGATTAGGGGATTTCTCTTGCTATCCTCCATCTTCCCCTCAGCCACCTCCACACGGTATTTCCTCTTGGGACTGTCTCGGGGGTGCCTTTTGTGTGCATGTTTGGAATTAATTCCTACGGTGTTTTCCATTGAATATCCATTCAGTTTTGGGAAGTGGTTTGGATGGAGGAAATCTCAATGTCTGGAGTCTCGGAATGAGAGTGGGCCGGATGCATGTGCTTTTAACCCCTCATACACAGCCACTTCCACATAGCTTAATCCATCCCTAGAGGCATCGTCAGCCTGTCATGTGTGATCCCCAGAGTCACAGACTACACGTGCGCCCTTCCCGTGCTTCCTTTGGTTCCAGCTCCACATAGGAGGATTCATTCTAGCCTTGACACATTGGTGAGGACACTGGCAGGTCACTTCTGATAAGTGATTAGCAGTTTCATCTTTCAGGCCTGAAGGTTTTCTATGGGGTTTAGAGAAACTGGGAGAATTTCTGTAGCTACTGATCAGAGTTAAGGACAAGAAAGAAGTCAAGAAGGGTATTCCTGGGTTCAGGGGTCAAGTCCAAGGAGAAGGATTTAGGAACCCCAACAAATACTAGTGTTGGAGTATCAAAGCTGAAATCAGATAAATATTGAAGAATGTTAGCCATGGCCCAAGTGGAGGCTTGGAGGTAAGAGGGAAGGAGGGACACCAAGCAGGTACGTGTTAGCTGTGGGCAAGGTCTTGAGGTTTAGGAGAACAAGACTGAAACTCTGCAGGAACTCTCTAGCCTCCAGGTGACCCACTGAGGTTTCCTGTAAGGAAGAAGCTTTGGCTCCCCTCTTCCCCTCCAGATACAGAGGTACAAGGAGGCTCTTCCAAGTGCCAAGTGTTGCTAGGGGCTGCCTTTCAGATCGCAAGTTCTTCACTTAACAATTATCCATTTAAATACAGGCTCGGGGTATGTGGGGTTTCTTATGCAAATCTAAGCATCCATAGAAAGAGTCCATGCCTATGCAGATTGCACTGAGTCAAGAATCTCTTTTCAAAGGTCTTTCCATATCTGCTGAGTCTGGAATCCTCCCCTAAAGATATTTGGTTGTGTGGATGGAAGTGTTTGTGTTGCTTCTCCAGAGGATGTGGGAAGAGGTGGGGTCCTTCTGACCAGCCAGGAAGCTAGAGAGCCAGCCCTGCTGATGGAAAAGGTCCGGGTCTTTTCCTTTCTCCAGGGGGTCTCTGAAAGCAGCCGCAGTCAGATTCTTGGGGAGGGAGGGGAAATCTCTGTTGTCCAGAAGGCAGCTTTTACCTTTGTAAATGAGTATAGGTTGGAGAGGTTGCAGTGAGGTAATTGTTTTACACTGTATGATGTCCTTCATACCTGCTCCTTAGGCCATAGTACCTGCCTCGATATTTCTCTTGATGTTAGTTCTGCTTGGAGGGGGGGTTGTGGGTGGGATTGCCTTGATGGAGACTTCCTGGGGACTTTGGAATTGAATCGGTGTATTGCAAGACAGACTTCCCCTGGTTAGTCACATGACATGGTTGTTCAATATGACTGGGATGCAATTCCTGCCCCTTCTGCAGTCTCATAATCCAGAGATCAGAAGCCATATAGGATAATGCCTTTCTAAAGGCCTGCATTTGAACAGTAGCCAAGAGTTGGGGATGTGTGGTAGAGGAGAGAGGAATCGTTCTTCTGATGAAAGGGAAAGAACCACAGGGAACTGTCACCTGCTCCAGTTGGGTCCAGGACAAGCTCTGTCCTGGGTATGTTGGGCAGACCAGTACCTGAGTTGTCTCCTACACATGACACTACAGAGCTGGGTCTTAGCAAGAGCAGCTGTCATTAGAGGCAGTTACAGCACCATGTCCTTTCTGTTCCGAGCTTGTGAGTCATTCCGGCAGAGAATAAAGTTTCTAGAGCTACCCCGTAAAGGCTGGACTGGTAAGGACTGGTCATGGCTGATGGACTGGGTCAGCTCAGGTGTCTTGGTTTCTCTGGAGTAGGGTGAGAGAGGCCATAGCTATAAATAAGGGATGAAGATGGGATGCATGTAGGGTGTGTGTGTGTGTGCACCCATGCGTGCATACACACATGCGTGCATATGACACATGCATATACTGTTTACATTCTGGGCACTCGAGTGTGTCTGCTGGGAAGGTGTCAGTGCACCAGCACAGTCTTTGGCTCTGTACCTGTGGCTCTTGTGTGTTTGTGAGTGTGGACAGCACAGTTGCCTAATAGCGTGGCCGGGCTGCTCAGCTGCTTGGGAGCTAATGGCTGTCTGCCTCTTGTAGCTAGCCTGACTCCTCCTTGTGCAGGGTGTCCACTCCTGCTCCCAGGCCTTTCTCAGTCCCCCAATGCTTTTTAGAAAAGGCCTGGAGTGTGTGCTGCTGTCTTTTCTATTCTGGCAGAGGTTGGGGGTGGGAGTGTGGAGGAGCTTCTGAGGGACCTCTCTGGTGTCATGCCTTTGTGTAAGCCAGAGCCATCTTCCTAAGTTCGGGGGGATACTGATTATTCCAGGCACCAGTATGTCATGTGCAGGCTTTAGTGTTGCTGATTCTGGGGGCAAGATACCCTTTGAGCAGATTCCAGCAGTTGACAGGGATTTCATGAAAGGCATGTTGGAAAAAGTTTGCTTAGGTTCAGAATGGATAAGCCTGAATTCAGTGTTTGGCTCTTCCAATTACCAGGTTGGCACAGGCTACACTTGCTCTGTCTGTACCTCAGTTTATTCATCTGCCTCAAACCAAAAATAAACGTTTCAGTGTTAAGAGCTAAAATAAGATATGACACACACACACACACACGCACAAGCACACACACACATGCACACACACAAACCAACAACAACATAAATTTTGGGGTCATCGGAGCTAATTCTAGATTGGCATTGAGTAACCTAGTAACTGTGACTTGAACTAGCCAGTTAAAAATCTCTGTATTTACTTCCTTAAGCAATCTGAAGCATCTCGGAGGTGAGATTTCCGTCTTGGGACAGGTGGGCTTGTCAAGGAGTGTGCACTTCACTACTGGAAGCACCCAGAGGCAGGGTTTCTATAGTCTGTGACCTCTAGGATGTAACCTGGCAGAAACCAGAAGGTATTAACCACACACTCTCTTCTAGCCCTTCATATCCCAGGAAGACCAGCCTTTGGTCTTCGTTGATAGTAATTCTCAGAGCACCTGCTGTGTGTCTTCCAGAAGGTGGAGGAAGTGGGGCGACAGATAACCCTGCTTTGTCTTTCATGGGGAGGAAGATGGTTTTCTCTTTTGTTGCCATGATAAAGTACCGTGACCAAGGCAACTCACAGAAGGAAGAGTTATTGGGGGCTTACAGTTCCAGAGGGATGAGAGTCCATGGTGGCAGAGAGGAGGGAGGAGGCAGCAGGTGGCTGTAGCTGTAGCTGAGACTACACATTTCAAGCCAGGCACAGTAAACAGAGAAAGCAAATTCAAAATGCCTTTTGAAACTTCAAAGCCCTGCTCCCAGTAGCATACTTCCTCCACCAAGGCCACACCTCCTAAATCTTCTCCAAACTGGCACCAACTGGACACCAGTTGACTTTCATCCATGCGGATTTGGTCTGAAGGACTGAATGCCCATAACTTTTGAGGGACTTCTCATTCAAACCACCACAATGATGGTTTCATTAAGGAGTTGAATAGATTCTACCAACAGTTAAGGATCCCACCCCAAACCTCGTTTCTCTCTAGACACAGCCCTCATAGGTCGGCTCAACATAATGAATGCTAGCTGAACAAAACAAGGGTCTGCAAGCACCTGGAGGCCTCAGTCTTGCAGATGGAGACCAGACAGCTCAGGCCGTCCGAGCCAGATCCTGAAACAGTTGTCCAGCTGCCAGCAAAGAGGTCCAGCAGACATGCCGTGAAGCTCCGGCCCTGGGGAGCCTCTCCCCTCCTCCAGTCCACCTCCTTGTAAGCCGGAGTATCTGGTCCTGCTTCCCTCTCCCAAGGCCCCTCTTGGTATCAGTTTTCCTGGTAATTTTTTAAAAGCCTTTTTTTTTTTTTTTGTCTTTACAGTTGCACCGCTGAGGATGTGGTGGGGAAACAGGAAGGAGGGCTGTGCGTGAGGCTGCCCTTTCGTTGAGCAAGGAGTAGAATCAATATATTGTTTTGCTTTTCCGCCTTGACTGACAGCTATTTGCCTAGAGCCTTCTTTTCTTACAGACTTAATGTATCTGCTGGCACATTTTCTTGTTTGCAATGATTGCTCTAAAGCAAGAGTAGTCTATCTGGGGAGAGCGTTCCCCTCCGGCCCCTCAAGGTCTACCTTTTCCCACTTTTTGGTGGTCAGATGACGTGGAGACACTGCCATGGACTCCCCCTTGCCACTTGGATTCCTTAAAATGAGAAAGCGAGGCCAGAGCCTGCAAAGTCTTTCAGCCTGGAAGATCATGACACCCACATGCAAAATCTCCAGCAAGGACACCAGCCTTTGGTCTGGAGTTAGTTCTGTCTGTACTAGGTCTCTATATTGCCTGGAATCCTGGTCAGAAGATAGGGCTGGGACATACCCGGAGAAGTCACAGGGGAGCTCAGAGAGCTGTGGGCTGTGGCCTTGCTGTGTCTGCTCAGAGGTCTTGGGATGGGAGGAGATAGCTCTCTCTAGGTCTTTCTGCACTCAGGGAGCCGAGGGCTAGCAGAGGGGCCACTGTCCGACAGCACCCTCTGTTACTGTAGCCACACCACTCTCGAAATGACTTGATGGTGAATTTAGGTGCAGAGTGGCCCTGGGTTGGCATTTTATTTTGGCACTAGATTATGAATAGAGGGATGTTTGTATGTGGGGGAGTAGCTTGGGCTTGGGGGTGGGAGTGTGCTAGAACCTGTGGGGCTTCCAAGCCAAGATATATAGAGGTTCAGAAAATGAGGGAGAAGTGTGTGGAGACTGGAGGTGTGGGGGGTTAGCTATAGCAGCTAACGCCATTTAAGCAGTGCTGGCCCTGTGGCCTCCCTGATTTGTAAAACGAGGTCTGGTTACAGGGCCTCTTAAATCTCCTTTTGCTCTAAGGATTTGCACAAGGGTTCGAGGTATAGTTCGGTTGTAGAGTACATGCCTACTGTGTATAAAATCCTAAGTTCCGCTCCCAGCACAATAAGAAGAACCATTTCCAAAACTCGCTCTTGGACTCTTGAAGCAGCATCCTATCCTTCAAGGGAAGTTGTGGCCAGACTCCCTAATAGAAATTCAGCCAGTGTGTGCCACTAGGTAGGTAGAAGAGAATCCAAGACAAGCTGTTAAAGCTACAGTTCCTTTGGGACGTCTGTGGGATTCACGGAAGGAGAGACCAGTTAGTGAGGAACTTTGCTTTCTTCTTGGGGTTGGACCTTAGGGCTTGGGTGAGGTTCCTGCCTCCCAGACAGCGGGGATAAGACACTCAAGTCATGTCGTCGACATGCTCCTCTCTGTTCACCTGAGCTCTTCGACTGCTTGTCCCGTGGCCTCCAGGGTGGTGATTGATTCCTGTGCCATCTTTTCCAGGCTTTCTTATCTGAACTGCCACTGTACTCTGCAGTTGGCCATGGCTCCTGGTGTTGGTTTCTGGTTTCACTGCCACCCTGCCCATCTGGCTCCCTGGCTAGCTGAACTGCTGATGAGGTGCAGCCACATTGACAGGCTGAAGGTCCTTATTCATGCTTAGCTGTCACAAAGCACAGTGCCATGCCTGGAGCCTGGGTATTGTTACTATAGAAGAACATTGGCAGGTTGAATTGTCCAGTTGTGTCACCACCTCTGGGAAGACCGCTTTCCCCCACAGTGTGGACCGTCTACATTAGAGCTCATCTGAACTGGAACTGGAGCCTTAGTTCCTTCTAGAGTCATCCTTAGTCTCAAGATTTTCCCAGTGGCTTTTATGTCTTTGTCTAGATGTGCTGGTATGTGTAGGTCCCACTTCCTGGTAACCAGAGGGTGGCTTCCTTTAGTGCTCACACACTCAGTTGCAAACAGGTATCGAGGATGTGGTTGGGGGGGATACCTAGTTGCTCATACTTGCCACACGCTGGCTCAGTTGAGACAGCTGTATGGTGTTGGGTTGGTGGGAGCTGTTGGTTTAAGCAAAGAGAGGAATCCTCTTTAGTTCTGTGGGTTGCATGAACTACTGAAAAGGGACAGCAAAATCGAAGGAAGTAATGTGTATTTTTACTTCTACAAAGATGAGTGTTGGGGCTGGGGCGATGGCCCTGTGTATAAAGTGGTTGCTGTGTATGTGTGAGGGCTACATTCAGATCCCTAAGAACTTCATGCAAAAGCTGGGTGAACATGGCAGCCTGCCTGGAATCTTAGCGTGTGGGATGCAGAGACGAGAAACCCTGGGAACAAACTGGCTGGCTACATTAGCTGAACCAGCTGAACCAGCAAGTTCCAGCTTTAGTGAGAGCCCTCCCCTTAGTATATAAGGTCAAGAGTGATTGCCAAAGGTGCTCCCCAGTACACAGCCTCGGACCTTAGCACACCCGCATGCGCTTGCACGCACACCTACATATGCATCCACAGACATGTGACTACACATGTGAACACTCAGGTACACCACACACATACACATCTGGGAGTCTTTTATCAGCACATCTCCTCTTGTTGCGTCATGCTCAGAGAATCGGGCATCTCTCCGTACATCTTGGGAAGAGCTACAAAACCAATATGCCTGTCAGGTATTTTTCCAAGTATGGTTTTACTGGGTGTCCCACAAAACCCCCAGGTCTATTTAATATAGGGGACTTGTGGGTCCCAGGGAAGGGCCTGGGTCTGTTTACTCCCGTTGCAGAGGGGTCTCTCCAGGGGACATGACATCTGCTCAGCACTCTCTCAGGGCAGCTTCTAAGGGAACTTACTCTTAATCATAGCCAAAGGGAAGATGACTTGAAGCTCACCATGGCTGAAAGGGAGAAAGATTGTGTGTCATGAAAAAGGCACACTAAGCAGTGCTCTTGCCTATCTGCGTCTCCAAGTTCTTAGAACTTCTCGTCCACTGTTTGTACCAATAGAAGAGAGAGTAAGAGGACTGGAAGGCCGGGACCAGGATACTGGCTCCAGGCTGACATCTGTTGCTACCCTGGGTGAAGGCTAGCTCAGAAACACCTGGAGCATCTTGATAAACTTTGGGGGTAGAGATGAGGCCGGCCTTGAGATAGGCCGGGTGCCAACTCTGATTTACATTTGTACTCTTGGCTTCAACTTGACCCATAAAAGGTCAGGACTAATTTTACCTTGGAGGGAGAGACCAGCATTCGTCTTGAGTATACATCGTCATGTCACTGGATCTGTGTCCATACCCTGTGTACACATACATGCTTTATCCACTTCATTCTAAGCTCCTCCCCACAGACTTTGTAGAGGTATGGTGTCATGGATGGACGGGAAGATGTATTTTGAGGGCCTGGGCTCAGATTAGCCCTAAGCACTGGCTGAGAGCCAGAGCCAGTGCTATCTGCCAGAATCTCCCTGATGTGAGCACAAACCCTTAAAAAGGCTGAAAATAGTTGGTTCAAATGTAGGTGGATAGGGTACAGAGTGGGAATGAGCGTGAAGCTTACCAGTGTTACTATGGAGGCTACCGAGGAGGTGGGTGTGGGTACAGGGACAGAGTTGATGATGGCTGAAATGAAGGATTGGGGACATCTTTGTTCTTGGCCTTCTTAGCACAAGTTTGCGTTGAGTAAGAGAGATAGTATCCTCTAAATCCTTTGACATATATAATGCCCTTGGAAGGAAAAGGGGCCTGTGAGACTTGAGTGAGATCTGTCCTGACGCCAGGCCTGGAGAGCAGCATTCTACTGTAGACGAGAAAGCTATTGGGGACAACACAGGGATCCTGGATATGTATGTTTTGTGAGCTTGACTTCCTGGGTTCAAATTTCAGCTCCACCATTGTCTGGTTGGGACTTGGACAAATGAGTTGCCTGCTCTCGTGTGTGTTATCTAGAAACCTACCTGCAGCTCTGAGTGTCTTCTTCAGGAAGTTAGGGGCCTGGAGAACACACAGAGAAGAGCTGAAGAGTGCGTTTGCGTGAAGAATCACCGTCTTGAGAATGAGGCTGCGAGCTTCGGGGCAATGACTGTGGTTTTATTTATTTTTGTGCCCAAGAAATGCTTAACTGACCACTCTGGTGGCCGGGCGTTTGTGGTAGTTGGCAAGCAGAGTTTGTGTGCACTTGCAGTGGGAAGGATAGGTACGACAAACTCAAGGGTCGTTATCATGCAAAGCTGGGTCTGTTCAAGGTTCAAACATTGAGGGCCATGGGGGACAGGATTGGACCTGGCTGAAAGGCATGCATGCCACCTCTACGCGTGACTCAGTGAGCAATTAGAGGGTAGAAAGCCAGAGTGTGTCTGTGGCCACCATTGCTCATGGGCACTGGATTCCTGACTTCTTCAGAGAACAGCATAATACCTGTCCTGGGTCTCTATCTTGCCATCTTTTAATGGGATGACATGAAGGCCTACTAATCACCACGCTTGGAGTGTGTCTCTGGGGTTGTCCTTGAGTTTGGACGAAGGTCATTCTCTTGGGTTTGTCAGCGTAAGGCTGGATTCGGGTAAATGCAGGCAATGTCCCTGGACAATATGAGGAGAGAGGGCCACCTGGGCTATCTGGAGTATTTACATCTTGGGTGGCCTGGGATTCAGTACTGGATTTCCAAGACGACAGTGAAGGGCAAACTGGAAAATTTAGATTTAGACCTCAGGCCTGGAACACCTAAGTGTCTCCCTCCCTCATTCTGCAAGTGTTTATGGAGAGCCAGAGAAGTGAAGAGCTTCACCGTGTTCATATGAGAAACTGCTGGTGGGGTTCCTGAGGTCTGCTAACTCTGGGTGTGGGCTCATTGTCTTCCAGAGTCTCTTGCTAGAACAGTCTTTGTTTTCTGGCTTCTCCAGTGCCACAGCTGAGGGACTGAGGGCTGACTGGTAATTTGGCTAGATCTAAACAGTCCTTACTGCAAACCCCTTGGGTGTTTCTCAAGCCGGTGCAGGCCCAGCAGGCAGTACTTTTCTGGAACTTACCAGGAGTGTGAATTATTGGGTCCTAACCCATGGCTGCTGAGTCAGAAACTGGGGGAGGAGAAGTGGGGGAGGGGAGGATCGGGAAGAGAGAGGGAAAATGTCTTAGAAGTCTCCACCCTGAGGTGCCTTCTGAGTGACTCTGATGTTCAGGGTTGAGAGCTGTGTTTACAGTCTCTGCTGAGAGAGCTCATGGCTTATCCAGTTCATGGGCTCCGAACCCCATTCTCTCTACATCTTTTTCCTTCTGAGAGACTGTGAGACTCTGTTGTGACTTTGCCATTCCTGTGAACACCAGGAGGTGGAGTGGAGAGGGTTGGAGGTTCAGTGACCTCACGGTGGGAACAGCTGTTTACTTTGGCAGATTTGCCTGGATTGGAGCCAAGATTCAGTCAATCCTAATGATTGACTTTAAGGGAGATTTCTCAGTCTCCTAACTGTTAGGGAGGTGAGGGTGGTTATGCTGGCTCCGGGAGGAGAAAGCACCAAACCTCTCTGGGTTCTACTCAGGGGTTCAAATTCTTGGTGCCAGAGCCATGCTTCTGAGGTAAAAATCACAGCATTCATGACTTTGTTTTCAAGGTGAGAGTACCATTTTGCTGCAGCAGCCTAA
>NW_021604630.1:447043-482131 GCF_004785775.1 Grammomys surdaster
TGCAAGTGTGTGTGTGCATGCATGTGTGCATGGGTGGGGGGGGGGGGAGGGAGAGAGAGAATGTGTGTGTGTGTGTGTTTGGGGGGGGACAAACTTCTGTTCTATGGAAGGCTCCCTAAATTCTAGATTATCTGAGATCCAGCAAACAGGACAACTTCAATTAAATCATTGGTTCCAAATGGATCACCTGAAAATTGTCAATACCTGTTGTTCTTTGTAGGTAGGCAGGTCCTTCCATCTTATCTGTCTGTTTGTCTATGTGTGTAATGTATGTCCTGTAGCATTCCAGGAAATGCCTGAAATTATGTAGTGTGTAGGTCTGTGGTCAGGGAATAGAGTCTGAGTTACTGTGACTGAGTAATGCCAGCTCTTTTCTTTGCTAAATGCATCAGTGATGTTACGCCCTGGCTCCTGGTGTGAACACGGGACTCCGTCAAGCTGCCGTTGGGAGGCCTTTGTTAGTGGGACACGTTTGGGCCCCCCGTGTCTCGAAACCAGCCCTCCATGTTGATCAGGCCTTCTGCTGCATTCTGGAAGGTGCCCACCGCTCTTAACCACCAAAGACCCTTGCCCAGCCTGTTACCAAATCTCACCTGCAGAGTTGTGTTCCGGGAAGGTGTTTCTTGCCTCAGGCCTTGGGAGATTTATGAACTGAGAAGAGGAAGCAGAAAGCTAGCCCTCCAGTTTCCATAGCAGAGTGAAGCATTGTTATCTAATTGCTCTGTTTTACCTGGGAGATCCGTAGGAGCTATGTAAGCTGTCAGTATGGCTGCGGCATGGGGTGGCTGATCTTCATGGGCTAGCTAACCCGTAACCATCTTCCTAAACTGTTGGTTAGCTGTCTCTGCTGGTGAGAGGCTATGGTACAGCAAGGTTATCAGCATCCAGAACCAGCTTGTTCTTGCTCCCCAGAGCATCTATTTGGAAACCTCTCTGAAACAGAAAGTAATTAGGATGAAGCAAATCTCTCAAGAGTCAGGCTGGGTACCCTGGTGTCTGGCCCTGGTAGCTTACTCATTCGTGCTCTTGGAAAGAGTGTGTGCAGGGATTGGGTCAGTGGTCCCCATCCATCCATTCCTGCTCCAGGAGACATTGCAGCTCTGGGCAGAGGCTGGGATAGGTGGTAGCCAGGGCTCTGAGGGTTTCCAGCTCCATGACTTACTCAGGAATAAGTTGAACTCCAGTTTGAAGTAAACAGAGCACACTCTGACCTAATGGGTTTCTCATCTGGGAATGGTGGGAGACGACAAGATGTGTGGCTTGCCTTCCCTTCACCACTTAAAAGACAAGACAACAAATCAGTGGACAGAAAGAGAAAGAAAGAAAACAAACAGATTGAAAAGCAAAGTTTTTATTCAAGGAGCCCCCCCCCCCCCCAAAAAAAGAAGCTGATTCATTTAAATTCCTTTACCAGATCACATTTTGTGACTCATTCCCATCCTGCTCGAGACCAGACCACTCTCCTAAAAATGTATCCATTTTGTGCTTCAAAATACAGTTGAAAAGTCAACAAACCAAAAGGGCAGCCCTCTCCCTCATGCCCTCCCACCCCAGGGTCACAAACCAGAAGTGATGGGTTTCCCTTGCTACAGTTTCTGGAGGGTTAGCAGAAGGCTGCAGCAAGTACCAGGGCCTGCAGGGTTTGTTGTCTTTATCTCCTTGTTCACAGTCTTTATTGATGTTTCTGCAATTAAAGTGGAAGACAGTCTCTTCCCTAATACAGCCACACAACACTCTTGGCTTAATGTGCATGCAGTTTAATTTCTTGGTGCTATGTAGACCTTATTTGCAACCTAGCAATAAAGTGTCCCACCGCTGGGCCTTGTCTCCTTTCCTTTATTTCTTCATGTTCCTTTGAGATAGTAATCGCCTCGTTTTCTTTTCTTTGTTCCTTATTTCCTGTTAGCTGTACATCACTCTGTCTCCCTTGCCTCCTGCTTCAGTCCCAGTGGACTGAAACCATACTGCCGTGCCAAGTGTTACAGAGAAGCCCCTTTAAGCCTTCTTTTTGGGTTTCTTGATTTTCCTGAATCTTACACTTCTTTTCATTAACTTCTTCATTGAAAGAAAAATCGGTTCCTCATGACAGACGCATAGGGATTTCTATTTAACCCTTTAATGTCTGAAGGTCTCTACATCCCGTTGGCAAGTGCTGACTGGTGGATTGGCTCAGGATCCTATTTGGGGATTTTAAAGGCTTTCCTTCATTGTTCTACAGCTCTCAGGGTTGCTATTGCAAAATCCAGTACCATCCTGATGCCGGATCCTTTGGCTTAGATGGATATAGTCCTTTCTGTGTATTTAATAATGTCTTTATGATTATTATTATTCCTTATGTTTCTAAATGCCATGATTCTTTGAGCTGGGAACTGTGTAACCTGAGAGTTTATGTTCTTCATCTGAAAAAAAAAACTGACTGTGTTATTTCCTTGATGTTCCCCTACTTTGTTATGTTTCCTGCAATTCCCTTTATTCGGATACAGAGACTCTTGGCTTGATAGTCTATTTTTATCTTTTTCCTGTCTTCTCTCTCTCTCTGTCACTTTCTTTATGATTTCAGGAAATGTCTTTAAACCTGTCTTAAAACACATGTATTGAACACAGCACTGTGTTGTGAACTTTTTCCTTAATAGTTTTCTGTTCTTGTTATGTGATGTAGTAACTTAGGTGATATTATCACGTTTTGAAGATTGCTTGTGCTTTTCTACATTCTCTCTGTCATCTCTGAAACCCCTTTTTCCATTTATTTTTTTTATATTTTGGGCTCATCATTCACATTTAGACTTACCTCAAACTCCCGTCAATTCTTTGGACATTTGAGTTTTAGCGGTTTGGAGTTGAGAGTCTGCAGTTTGGTGGGTCTCACTGTGATTTTAAAAGAGGGAAGGCAAGACAAAACATGGCCTGTTCCTTTGCAATACTAGATTTTTCAAAGAGAGGAACAGAGTCAGGGACAGAGACAGGGACCATTCAACCCTCTGACTTGGAAATAGAAATCAGTGTCCTTTTAAACATTTTTATCACATTTTATTTATGTATGTATTTATTTATTTGAGTCTATGTGGAGTCAGAGGACAACTTGTTGGGAGTTCTTTCTTTTTGTGATTTGGAATCCAGGGAACAAACTCAAGTCATTAGACTTGGCAGCAAGCATCTTTACCTGCTGAGCCATCTCGCCAGTCCGGAAATTCTGTGTTTCAAGATTTGAGGGTCCCACTTTGTACCACACAGTCTCCCACCTAATGAGATCTCCAGCACTCCTCCCTTTCCTCTGTCTGATGCAAGCCTGCTATGTAGAATAAACCCCTTGGCTGCTGCTAGGGTAAGTGGTGAGATCAGCCGCTTGAATTCATAGCCGCATCCTATGGCCCAGCCCATTAACGTCTGTGGCCTTGGTTATGGGGACCAACTTGCTCTTACTAGCATGAGCCATCTCTTTCTTTAAGCAGCTGGTTTCAGCTTGTCTTCTCTGTCAAGCCAAGTCTGACCTTTTTTTGCTTTCTGCTATCCAGAACGCTTTTGATGAGTTCTTGTTGTTTGCCATTTTCTTGCAAGGGTTTGGTTTATTTTTAATTTTTTTAGCTTTATTTATTTTATTTTATGCATATGTGTGTGCACTGTGGACATGCTCAGTACCCACAGAGGTCATACGGGGATGCTGGATCCCCTGGAATTGTAGTTATGGATCACGGTGAGCCACGGTGTGGGTGCTAGGAATCAAACCTAGGCCCTGTGCAAGAGCAGCAAGTAGTCTTAACCACTGAGCCATCTATCTCTGCAGCTCCTGGAGGGTTTTTTTTTTTTTTTTTTTTTTTTTTAAAAAAAAAACTAATTTTCAGTTCACTTCAGGAAGAAGCAGAGTGCTATGTATGCTTCATCTAGTGTGTTTGGCTAGTGGTCCTCAGTGGTTGTTGCTCTTCTCAGACATTCCAGGAATTCAGAGCCTGTCTGCAGGGAATGCTTTGGTCTCTCCTTTCCCTTGGCTGTCAGTTCTTTGGAATAACCTCCACTGGCTCAGATCCTGGCCCCGCACAGGTCATCAGTGACCTGTATCACCAGGCAGTCCAGTTTTAGACACATTCTTCAGAGCATGGGATGGGAGGTGTCTCCTCCATTTGAAACAGCTGCTTAGGTTGTTTTGTTCATTTTTAATCTTTGCCCCTGACACCGCTCTAATAACTCTTTCTCCCCACACCCCAGCAAAGATGCTTCTGTGGGATTCTCCATTTTCTTTTGTTCTCTGTATCTTACCCTTCGCTGTACCCGTTGACTGTAATCAGTTGCGCTTCAAGTGTGTTTTCTGCCTCAACCACACTCACCCCTACTCTCCTGGTTTCTTCTTTTCCCCTCTTAGATTCCTATAGCGTTACCAGATTATTGGCTGTTTACCGGCATGGCCCTTGCTTATCTGGTGGCTGCCTTTTGTCCAGTGGCTATATCTGCCCGTGACTGGAAGAAGGACAGACACTTTTAGGAGGCTGGGAGGTCAAGGGGAAGAGATGTTTTGGAAGGAGTACAGGCTTGGGATGATTGTTAGGACTTTTCAGATTCCTTGTGGGAGGCTGTCAAGCAAGTGTAATTTGTGTGCAGAAAACATGGCGTGAGTGACTGAGAGTGGAATGAAGCTTTCACGGTCTCCTGAAATGTGCTCAGATGTACTCAGACCCAAGAGATGGTTTGTTTTAAGATTTCTGAGAAAGACTCAAACAGTACAAATTGCAACCTCAAGTTTGGAGTTTTCAAAGTTTCGGAGCGTCTGAATTGTTGGCTGGCAGTAATGCGTAGATAAGAGCGATAGTCGACCCTTGGGAGATGTTAAATTGTTGCTAAGGAGAAAAAAAGAAGAATCATTTTACTTGTCCGGTTTTTCCTTCTTTTGTTTTAAGGTGGCTGAAATCTGGAGCCTAAGGGTTAGTTACAATGTAGTGTTTATCTAACAGGGCAGGTGAGTAAAGTGCTGGAAATGACCTAAGCCATGCCAGCAACCACACTGTGCCATGCGTGCATCTTACAGAAGGAAAGCTGAGAGCCCAGGCACTGGCTGCCAGACTTTACATCCATACACTGTTGTGTCCTGTAGCTGTTGCCCCCTGCGTCTTTAAGGCCACCATCATTTACACTACAAACTTATCCGTGGGTGAATTCCCTGGAGCCCTGGCAGTGGAACTAGAGAGCAATGGTGAGCGATTCCTGGTTGTTCTGGGTCCTTACCAACTTCTGCCTTCATGCCACGGGTATGGCATGATGGTGGTGGTAGTGGTAGAGGAGGAGGAGGAGGAGGAGGAGGAGGAGGAGGAGGAGGAGGAGGGAGAGTTTGACCAAGCATTTAGAGACGAGAAGAAATTAACTTTGGATGGATGATTACCTATCAAACACTGCTGGTAATCTGCATGCGGAAAGCAAACCCTGGGAAGGTGGAAAGATGTTAGCAATTCTGGCCATATGTGCCTTCTTCCCTACTTTCTCCACCTTGAAAAAGAAAGTGAGCCAAATAGCCAAGAACTAGAGAGCCTAATGCATACCATATTTCCATCAGTTCCCCCTCCCTTCACTGCTCCCCCACCTATGTAAACTAAATTCCTTTACATGGTCACGACAAAGGAACTTTTTTTTTTTTTGAATTGTGATTAAAAGCAGCACAATCAAGAAATAGTTTCCACTGAAGCAATAGCGTTTTAAACTTAATAATGGCTGGTGAGGGAGCACGGGGTCTGTGGGCTTGGCTGCGGGTTCTAATCCTGATTGCTCCTCTTACAAATTGCAGGCTTGTGCTGTTGTTATGTAGCCGGGGGTTTCTTTTTGATTATAACAAAACACTCAAAATGGCTGCTTAACTGTCACTGTGATTAGCAAGCAAGAGCTAGTGGAGCAGTGGTTCTCAACTTTCCTAACGCTGTGACCCTTTAATACAATTCTCCATGTTGTGGTGATCCCAGACCATAACATTATTTCGTTGCTACTTCATAACTCTTAACTTTGCTACTGTTATGAATTGTGATGTAAATATCTAATATACAAGATATCTGATACGTGACCCCCCCTCCATGGAGGTTGCATCCCACAGGTTGACAGTCATTGTCCATTGTAGTAGACGGAACACCTCGTCTGTGCGCATCTCGAGAACGCAATGCATGCTGGGTATTCAGTAAATGATGACACATTTCCCTGCAGAAAAGAAGGTCCCCTGTTGTCTGCTTGATCTGTGCATTAGCCTCTCAGGGTGATCCAAGTGGTACTTGACCACTTCTAAAGTGTAGTTTGGTTCTACACACGGGGCTTGGGCATTATCTAACTAGGGCTGGAGATGCCCTGTGAAGGGCTGGAGTTGTTCTTACTGTCTTGCTACTCTGTAATGCTTTGCAGCCCTTCTTTAATAAGTAGTGGGTTAGTTTTCTATACAGCTAAGAGCTCATAGAAGCAACGTACACAGGAGAGGCTAGTGCATGATCAGTGGGCTTGTTGCCTTATTAGAGGCAATACGTTATGGCTAGAACACATCTTGGGCTAAAGCCACTTCCTTGATGGCCAGAAAGTCCCAAAGACTGTAGGAAAGTATAGGGAGGGGATCCTACAGTCCCTCTCAAAAGACACACAATAGTGACCTAAAGTCCTCTCACCCACCGTGAGAACATTCACTACTTTTTAACAGCCCTACTGAGGACTAAGCTTTTAACTCAGAGGTCTTGAAAGGGTGCTAGGATGCAAACAATAGGAAATGTTGTTGTTGGATTTTTTTTTTTCCATTCCCAATGGCTCTGTTTGGCAGAAGGGGGCAGAGATGAGGTTGGCTTGGCTTTGGCCCCAGTGGTGAGTCTGTTCTGGCTGGTCTCCTCACTCAACCCCTCCAAGAACTTCTCCCATTCAGCAAGTTTTGCACTGGAACAAGTGAATTTTTTTTTTCAAGTGAACTCAGGTTCAAGGTTTGTAAGCCAACAGTGGGAGTTGAGGTAAGTTGTGGGCTAGTTTGGGCCTGTCTAGGGTGAGGCAGGCCTTGGAGGGATAGTCTCTACTGTGTATTCATTGCATACCCAGCTGCTGGCTTCCAATTGTTCTGTTCATCATGGGTGTGAGACTCAAGCAAATCAAAAACAGTGGGCAGTGAACCCCTAGGGTTGGGGTACATCGGTACTTTTGAATTCCTTGGTAAGCTATGGCTCACCTTGCAGAGTGTTAGGAAGTCTGTAGCTATCAGTCTGCTCACAAGGAAGGGTTGGTCCACTGTGACCTTCCAGCTGGCCTTGGCAGGAGGCATTTCTCAGGCCTGAGGCCTCAAGATCTGGATGTCCGTTCATCACAAAAAGAAAGCTATAGGGGAGTACTTTAAATTCACACACTTAGACATTAGTCATTGAAGATTGACTCTCAAGATGCTTTACCCTTCCTCGTTTTACTTGTAAGGCAGACAAGGTTTAGCCTTGTAACCAACAGAACAACCAGTAGTAAATTCTCTACTCGCATGGTCTCTTTTCAGCCATTAAGGCCTCTTGTGTCATGTAGGAGCCCATGTGAGTCCTTTATTTTCTTGATCCAATTAATGAACACTCGAAGTCATTAGAAAGGATTTCGAAGCCACAGAGGCGGCAAACACAGCCCCGTGATTGGAAGTGTGCAGTTAGTAATGGCGCTGTGTTTTGGTTATAGCCCCCTGAGACCTATGTGCTAGAGTGTCTGTCCCCAGACTGTGGCATTCTGGGAGCTGGTTGAACATTCAGAAGGTGGGGCCTAGTAGAAATGAGTTATTGTTGGCATGTCTTAGGGCACCCTGTTTTGTTTCGTTTGTTTTGTTTTGCTTTCTAGCTGTCATGTGGCTGGTTGCTTTTTCCTGCTATGTGGCTTTGCTATGATGTACTGTCTTGCCACAGGCCCAGGGGACAATAGTGATGTGTTGAAACCTGAAGCTCCACCCAAATGGAGCTTTCCTCCTTCTTAGCTAATTTAGCTCAGGTATTAGCATAATGGACAGCTGATTAATGCACATAGTTTGGAATTTAAAATTAACAAATGAGCAAGGCAATCAACTAGCCAGATGTCAGTCTTCTCATCCCTTATACGGGGAAAATAATTGTCCTTTCTTCATGGAGTTACTACAAGCCATTCATTAGAGGAAAAAAAAAAACAAACTCAAGTGTCTTTATAGGTTGACCTCACCTTTCAGAATCATTAGCTACAGAGCATGGTTCAAAAATAATCATGGAATGCAGTAGAAGTCTTGAGCTATTAAAAAAAAAATGTCAGGGGTCTTGCTAACTGTTAAAAGCATTCAGAGGATGTACAGGTTATCTGGTACCTGATGCTGGAAGATGATCCCAATTTCTAATATCTGGTAGTTCTAACGGAGAACAACAATGTGGGCTTAGTGAACATCTTTAATCACTGGGCCCTGTATGGCCACCATGAAAGGAGCTGTGCATAAGTTAAATAATATTCAGGGCCGGGGGAAGTCCAGTGGTAGAGTGCTTGCCTAGCATACAGAGGTGCCTTGTGTTCCCATATAGAAAAGTGGCGCAAAATCCGTGGAACACAAAGCAAAGAGGAGGGAGGGCTGATGGGTAGGCTTTTCCTTTCTCCTGTTCTGAGAACACAAATAGCTCTTATTCCATTTTAGATGTGACAAGCTGTTATCCCCTGGATGTGTTTCCTAGGACTGTCTCTCAGCTGCCAGAGACTCCGAGCAGAGTTTAATTCTGCACGGGTCCTTTCGGTAGATAAGAGCTCAGTGGCACCCGTCCGTGGCTTATTGATTAGTGGGCAGTACCGCCGTCAGCTTTTCCTGAACATACAGTTAGAGGAATTCTGACTCTGTCTGTGCTAAAGTTGGACATTGCTGTTGAGTGCACCCTGGCTACTGTTTGAATTGCTCTCTGAATCTCCTTTGCTGAGTATTCACACAGATTCTGTCCGCCTTGTTTTGGATGTTATAAAAACAAACCACACCGGGTAGTGGTGGTACATGCCTTTAATCCCAGCACTCAGGAGGCAGAGGGAGGAGGATCTCTGTAAATTTGAGGCCAGCCTGGTCTACAGAGCTAGTTCTAGGACAGTCAAGGTTATCCAAAGAAACCATGTCTCAAAAAAATCAAAAAATAGAATCAGTAGAACCCAAACAACTAACTTTCTTCTGAAAAAATTTAGAATAATTTTTTTCTTCAAAAAAATTTTAAACATTTCTTTAAACAAGTCTAATAACAGTGAACTATGTAGATTAGGTTGAATTATATGACCTGTCCTCTTTTTCTACTGCTTTGGCATATAAAAGAATGGGCTTCTTTAGCATTTTTTCATGCATGTGTATCATGCTTTGCTTGTATCGGTTCCCATTGTTCTGTCTGATTTCCCTTTCCCTTACTATTCCCCTTTTCCCTCACCACAACCTACCTTCCTCTTGCCGCCCCTTACCCCCCACCTCACGCGCAAAGACACAGAGATATCTATATTTTGCGCAGGACAGAAAACATGACTACTTAGCTTTTGCATTCTGAATCATTCCACTTAACATGTTGAGAAAAAAACAAAACACTGATTTGAGACCAATCTTGGTACCCAGCAACAATCCCTGGGGGTGCTTGCAGCTCAGTAGCACACTGGGTAACTGAGATACATTGTTTCCCTTTTCTGAAGAACTAGGTTGGATTAAGTCAAGTGCTTAGTTCTAACGCCTTCTCTTGCTTTCCCTCCCCTCCCTTCTCTGCCTCCCTTCCTCATCCTAGCACTGAGGATGAAAATCAAAGAAGTGAAGAAGGAAAACGGTGACAAGAAGATTGTCCCCAAGAAGAAGAAACCCTTGAAGCTGGGACCCATCAAGAAGAAGGAGCTGAAGCGGCTCGTGCTGTTCCTAAAGAACGGTGCGGACTGTCCCTGCCACCAGCTGGACAACCTTAGCCACAACTTTCTCATCATGGGCCGAAAGGTGAAGAGCCAGTACCTGCTGACAGCCATTCACAAGTGGGACAAGAAAAACAAGGAATTCAAAAACTTCATGAAGAGAATGAAAAACCACGAGTGCCCCACCTTCCAGTCCGTTTTTAAGTGATACTGGGGCGGACTGGGGAGGGAGTGTAGCTTGGGGTGAGGGTGGGGCCGCGTGGGTGACCCTGGCTCTTGGGGCTCACATCTTGCTCTCACCCATTACAGTTGTGGCTTTTGCATCGCACCTGGCTCTGTTCCTACAGCATCCCTCTCCCTTCCCTCCACAGCCACATCCAGCTAAGGCCACGGCCCTTTAGATTAGGAAGGCTTTTTTTTTTTTAAGGGCTACAGCAGGGCCAGCAAGCACCGTGCAAAAGGAGAGGCAGAATCCTTTCACTGAGCCTCGGGCACAAAACAAAAAATGTTTGCCGGTTTGGAAAAAAAAAAAAAAAGATTATAAAGAAATTCCGGAGGACGGCTGCTGAGCTCGAAGTTCTGGACACCATTACCAATTACTTGTGGAGCCTAAGCCTTTACAGGTAGAAGATTTTGATCATTGCCAAGCCAGGTTGCTTTCAGTTTGGTAGTAATTCCCTTCTTTCTGCCTTAGATAGACCATTGCCACCTTTAAAACACACACACACACACACACACACACACACACACACACATTTCTAAAAGTAGCCAGGGTATCCCAGTACAGAACGGGATAGATAAGGGGCTGGATGGGAGGCCACTGCTTATTCTACCCTCCGCTTTTGAACTAGTCACCTTTGATAGGAAACTGTAGGTCTCAGATGGACATTTTTAGCGGTCCATCGGGATACGAGGATGACAGGGACCTGCTTTTGTATGAGGAGGAACATGGGTCTGAAGAGAAATGAGGCATTTCAGGCTGAGAAGCCAATGGTTACTAGTTTTCAAAAATATAGTGAGAGAAATGAACAAATGTAGAATGTCAAGCAGGTCATGAGTCAGGGTGATTGGGGATCCTGTGTGACCTGTCTCACATTGTAGTTTCCGTCTGTCACATTTCAAAAAAGAACAGCAACATAAACAGGAATAAAACCCCACACACCCGCCAAGGCTTGGATAAAAGTCCACACTGAGCATTTCAAAGACTAACGTCGCTGACTGCCCAAGGCTGCTCTCCTAATAAGCCCACTGTCTACGCATGTGCCGTGGAAGGCAATTCTGTCTGCGCATGTGCTGTGGAGGAGATGGGTGTGGCATCATGGCTGTATCTAGCTGCCATAACTGTGGAAGGAGACTGTATCCACAGCGCTGCCCAGACTCTGCTTTTCTGCAAGGAGAGCCCTTTCTTTTCCTTAAACATGATTGCCTGTAATTCAGACAAATTTGAAATTGCTGCCTGCCTGAGCCCTCCGTCTTTACTTTTATATTCCTCCACTCGACGCTCTTTTAAGGCTAAGTGCCCTATCCAAGAAGATGGTTTCAAAGGCTAACCATCGGCAGTTTTCCCAAGTGCCCAAAGCTATTTCTCAAAGTTGGTATACTTAATAAGTGACATAAATATTCCAGTTCTCTTAGGCAGCCTTACTCCTGTTGTCTGAGTAGTTCTTAAAAAAAAAAAAAAAGTTAATTTCTTCCACCAAAGTCTGATTATTCACTCCCCACCACAAATAATGGGCCACAGTGGCTGTCCCTTTGGCATACTTAATCCAGAGGCAGCATTGGTTGTGAGGAGTCATGTCGTCTAGTGGCCTTGGATTGACACAGAAACAGGAAAATTCCGGTTACTTCCGAAAGACTCCAGCCTGAAAAATCACCACACCAACCTAGTTACCGACCTGACTGGGGTAGTGACCTAATTAACTTCATGTTTAGTAATCCTACTATCTTAACACTTTTAAGAATTCTTCCAACCTTAACCATAACGGTCTTAGGAACCTTAAGTGATTTGCCTATAACTGTGGATGATTTAAAAATGTGTATTGCATTAGTAATTAGAAATAGTCTACCTTCTCATTGTCCAACTGAAATCCAAAATTTCATGAGTGTGTAGATCTGGGCCTTGAGGCACTAGTTCAGTGCTTGGCAAGGGTCTGCTCGTTTTGGGAAAGTGTATCACACGGCAAGTCCCTCTCCACGTGGCAGGGGACTGTCTACGTTGATTTTTCTGGGGAGGTTTTTCACAGAATAAACGGGAGGGCCTGTACTGAGCGGCTCCAGAGTAGGAATCCTCAGGTAGGAGGCAACATTCTCAGAAAGGATTCACAATCAACTGATCTTGTGAACTGCAGCGGCTGTCACCCCCTCCCCGCCCCCTCCAGAATCCCCGGCTTTAGAGTTCCATTGTGGACCCGTGAGGATTTCAGACACACACAGACCAGTTTTGTCTATCTACTACGTCAGCAGTTCCAGACAAAAAAGGGAGGCTATCGAAAGGCCCAAAGCTACATGACCAGCAACCTTTGTCCTTTTCAACAAAAGGCAGAACAAAGCAATCTGCAGACCCATTGGCTCGGTCCCTGGCTTCCAACGGAGGGGGTCGGTGTGCGCCCTGATCAGCGTTGCCAGTGAAAGGGTCAGATTTGGAAAGCTTTAAAACAGTCATTCTGGAGAGTCAGGGAAAGCTAAACCCGCCAAACTTTTGGAAACTCTCAGTAGTTAGCTTAGAAAATAGACTTGGAGGGGGGGCAAAAATTGTAAGACTATTTTACTTTTAAAGCATTCTGTATTAATACTCAAAGCTCATGGTTGCTGGGTTAGCACTTTGCCTCCCTGGGGCAAAGTCGAAGCCCCTCTCCAGGCTTCCTACGAATGTGTAAATTACAGAAATCTCATTTTCCCAAAGCTAGAACCTGTTTTTCTTGTTAGCCTCCGTGTAACCAGATGCTCCATTGTGCCTTCATAGCCAGAAGTGTTTCAAGATGGGCTTCAGAATCAAAACCCCGCCACATCTCCACAATGGCACCCTGGTTGCTCTGACCTGGCACTGTGGATCCCAAGCACATAGACGGAATTCCTGTTGGCCTAGTTCCTTCGTGAGGACTCCACTTTATAGCCTAAGCCTTTTATAAGAAGCTTTGAATACTGTGAAGATGTTTTACATTCCATTTCGTTCTTCGTGTTGTTTCTTAACTACATTTGACCAGATGTTTTGATGTTATCACGTATGTTAATAGTAATTCCCAGATGTGTTTTGTTTTCATGCTTTCCCTGCCAATGTATTCACTTCACTAAAATCACTCGATCAATAACAGCGTGAGTTGTGATTGACCCAACTCTCTGTCATCCACTCCCCATGCCCTCCCACTCGGCACATTCCCTTGAGTTGTTTCAATGGTGTTTTCTGGTTCTAGCTGGGTGGGATGGGGTGGAAGAGACCTGGGAAAGACCGTGGACATTCCCTGCCCTTCTTCCCCACTAACCATTTCTGTATTAGCCTGTTGTCTGTCTGTCTGTGTGGGTTTCATTTCTGCCAAACATTTCTACTCCACATTTCAGATGCCCTCTCCCGACATCATTTTAGTGTTCACGTTCAAAGTACCATTGAGAACTTTAAAAAATGGCTTGTCTTTGGTGTTGTAGTCCCGTTTGGGACTTTGCAGATGAAGAATACCATGTGACGTGGCTGGGGACTTCCAGAAAGACTTTGGGTCACTGGAAATTTTTGGCATAGCTAGAATTAGAACCCACAGTCCTGGCATCCCAGCTGTATTGACTGAGTTCTCTGCTGGGCCTGCCTTTGTACCCAGAGTGACACGTTTTGCTGATCCCAGGCTGTTTATTTTGGCATTGGGCCTCTTCCATTGTAGTGATAGCTCTATTGGATGGTGCCCTCTGGTCATAAAAGGGCTTCCACAGGAGAACTTTTCTCCAAAGTACCCAAGGCATCAAAACTTCATCCAGGCACAATAACACCATTTTTAAAAGGCAAGAAACAAGGATTTTCACATACTCTCCTTATTCTGGTGAAGTGCATAATGGCCAAGTAGAATATTGTACTTCCTTTTAGGTCTGTGGTTTAAAGGTACAATTTTCTTTAGGCTTGGCACCACCCCTACAGAAGCCATACTGCCATGACCCATACCATGTCACAATGCCTCAGATCGTTCTCTTTCTAACAAATTAGGCCAACAGTGAAGATAGGTGTGAAGAAATGTACCTCAGTTTTGTGGGTGCTGGGGAATCCAGGATCCTCGGGGCCATGAGTCTGTGGGCCTGCTTAGGCATGTTGGTAATCTAGCTTGCTTGACCTCACTCTGGGTAACACATACCACTCCTCAGATCTGCTATCAAAGGGCAGCAAGAGACGGGTCTGAGTTAGGTTGGCTTTACCATCTTTCCGTATGAGATCCAGACATGCCAACAAATCCACATTTGCTTCTGAGGAAGAAAAATGGGTCAGTCTTCTGGTGCTGATCACAAGAGCGAAGGGGAACATTTTTTATTGTTGGCTCGTAGAGTGGTCATGGGAAATGGCCTGCCCATATCTAGTTTCTGGCTTCCACCCAGAAATCTTGATTAGGGAGGGTAGTTATGGGGTCATATGTTAGTTTGCCTTCTCTTCACTGGGGCAGATGCCCATGAGATACAGTAAACATATAAGAGTCATAATAAGAAGGGGTCAAGCTGATAAAGATACAACTTCTGAGGACATTCCCCCGTGATTGATTTCCATCAGCCAGATCTCACCTTTTGTGGTTCCCCTCCTGACAGTGCTTTCAAAACTTTAATTCATCAATGGATTCAACTATTCACTGGGTCAGAGTCTTCATGATCTAGTTATTTCCCTTGAAGCATATTACAATTGCTTCAAGTTTTAATACCCTGGCTTGTTGCATCTTTGCAAAAGCATCCAATAGCACAAACATGGCTTGGGAATGAGAGGCAGGGAGTTATTTGCTATTAAGTACACATTGCTGCAAGGCCTCCTGCAAGTATTGTGGATGATGTTAATAAAATTGGCTCAGAGGAAGGGGGTGGGACGTTGGTTTTTCCTTTACAGTGGGGCACATCCGGCTCTTTGACAAGTGCTTCTAAGATTTACTAAGCACAAGCCATGTCGGGCAAGTGCAGAATGGGGTTCTGTAGAGCTGAGATGGAAATCTCAATGTTTCTGAGGACCTCACACCTCTGTGTGGTGGGAGCTGGGGACTCCAAAACTCTCCTTGGGCAAGGACACTCTCGGGGGCTCCTTGCACCTGTTGGAACAGTCCTGCCTTGGGAATCCTCATTCTGGAACCCCTCAGAACTCAAGATAAGAACAGTCCTTGGAATTGAGAACAAAACCAACTAAAGTAAGAGCTGATTATAAACTGACTAGCTTGGGCTAATCTTTATTCACTCTCTCCCCTCCCCCCAGGGTTGGGAGCCAGACCCAAGGCCTTGCATCTGTGAGGCAAGCTTTCCACTCCTGCCTATAATCTCAGCCCTAGACTGCCATCCCTTTGGGGTAGACTCCTCTAATTCCTGGGACACTCAAAGATCCAGTCTTTTGTCCCCTCCCCCAATCTCCCCTTCTTGGCAGTCTATTAGCTTTTCAAGCTGTCCTCCTTAATGGTCCTGGTTCTCACTCCGGTGGCTGTTGGAGTTAACCACCTGAAGGTGTTATCTGGACAGCTGAAGTAATACAGGAAGTTGCCAACAGAGGTGGGACTTTTCGTGTTCCATTTGCTCACATCTGGGCAGTTTCAAGCCCTTGTGGTGGGGCAAGCCCAGTTGGGAAGGGCGACTGAAGTCTTTGGCGGGAATAATCCTATCTGACAAATGGAGGACAGCATGCCAAGCACGGGTGATTTACTAGGTCGCAGGCATTAGACTTTCTGTCAGCGGAGGCCGAGGAAGGCTGCTCTGTGTCAGTTTGGAGAAGATGGGTCTCAGAGCAGGCTCTGTCTAGGAGCAGAAAGCTCCCATGTCTTCATACATCTGTGTAGTATTTAGATAAGAAGGGGCTGCACTTAATCACGGAGAGAGTTGTTTGCTTAAATAGAGGGAGGGAGCTTTGCATGTGTGTGTTTAAGGAGAGAAAGGAGGTGGGAAGAAGGAGAGAGGAGCCAGCAGCTTTAAACAGTAACCCACCCCACCACCACCAGGTGCTTTTAATTAGGATGACCTTCCCATCACCTGACCACCAAAATGAGCCAGTCTGGGTGTTGGGAAAGGATCAGAATTCACATGGCTTGGTCCTGGGAGTTTCGGGGAATGGGGAGAGCTCTGAGGAAAGTTTCTGCCTCTATCCTTGCAAATGCCTCTGTCAGGGCCTTTTTAGTGTCTGTGGTCCTCTAGGAAGCCTATTTATTGAGTGCCAGTGAGACCCAGGGCCAGAGCTTCTCTGAGAACCCCTGGGTATCAGGGGCTACAGAAAACGATCCAAATGTAAAGCTGCCCGTTCGATTTCTTCTTCCCAAAGACAGGGCAGGCAGGAGATCTCACAGAGACATTTGTATATGCATCTCTGCTGCACTCTTTGATGATGCCCACTAAGACTCACTGATACTATTCAGACTTGAGGAAAGATGGCTTAAGGGTCTCGGTTTCCGCTTGGCTGCTTCAGTCTCTGAAGATACTACACAGATGTGGGTAGTTTTTCCTCTTTGACTGGATAATAAAATCATCATCTGAATTAATGAAGGGAGAGTTACATGCAGACACCCAAGGGGCTGTTTTATGCTGTTTGTTATATGACATTCTTCCCCAAGGCTAGTACCTGAAGCTACCGGGAACCTGGTTTAGCAACTACCATTCCTAGACACTCAATGGCTACAACTGTAGCAAATCAGCTTTTGACTTGAGTCAGGCTTAGGGGAGGTACCAAGACTCCGGAGGAGGAGGAGGAGAAGGAGGAGGAAGAGGAGGAGGAAGAGGAAAAGCAGCAGGAGGAGGAAAAGGTGGCTAGTTGTTGACTAGGGATAAAAAAAATAAGCATCACTCAAGAGGTTGTAGTTCGGGTCAGCATAAAACCTTAGCCCTGGCTTCAGCTTGACCACATCTGAATTACAACTGTCCCGCAGCCTCCTGGCCAGGAGTCTCTTAGGCCACCATTTCTCTATAGTGCCAGAAGTTATTAATGCTTAGGGAGCTAGGTATTGGTGAGGAGGACATTCTCTGGTGGAGACTGGAGATGGTCAGGTCTGATGTTCATCAGGACAAGAGATCCATGTTTGTTTCCATTAGCCGATTGGAAGGAAACAAAGCATCTTCCCGGGTGAGGAACTAGCGTTAGTTTGGCTGTGCCAGGACTCCATGAAGGAAAAGGGTATCTGTTGCAGACAGTCTGGCTCTGAGCAGGAATCTTCCATCCTAGAACTTCTTTACTGTGACTCCTTCTTTGTTCTGAGTTGGAGGGCAGAGTTCTGTCCTGGGCCACTTCTTTCCCGACCTGCTCATTCCTGGGGTCCTCAGGCTGAACTTCCTCATCCGATGTCTAGTCCTCCCTGCCTGGTGGATGCAAGGAGTTTGTGCAAGAGAAGTAGACTCGGCCGAAGGGAATGGGTTCAGCTTCTAAATAAAGGTAAGAAGAACACACACAGTCACCCTTGGGCTTAGAGATAGGTCACAGCTCTGCCCCCAGAACCTCCCACCCTTCTTTTCTCCAGAGAAAAAGCTGCTCTGGCTTTTAACTCTTTGCTACCCCAAAATGACCACTGTCACCTGTTTCTTCTCCTGTAATTGCCAGAATTTCCAGTTTCCTACTGAAATCAGACCTTTCCATTTCCTCCTTTTTTTTTTTTTTTTTTTTTTTTTTTTTTTTTTTTTTGCTGGCCCTGCTCTGCCTGGCCACCAGTATCTTTGTTGTGTGGATTGACTGGGGTTTATCAAGTGCACCTTCTGCTGCAGGACTGCGGGGTTAACGGCTTGAGGGAACCACTCCTGGTTGTTGAGCCAAACATCAGGACAAGGGAGGCTTGACAAGGGTCTGGCCTGCTTCCTGATTTTGGATTAGGCCAAATTTGGAGTGTGTTGTTCACCCCCACCCTCAAGTATTTGAGAGGAAATGTGACCCTTGTGTTTCTGATTCATGTGCACTTAACTCATTAAAATGCTGATTTACAGACGGTGGCGTTGTCCAAACTAATCTCTGGGGCCTCATTTTTAAGCCAGTCTTTTCTTTTTCTTTCTTCTCTTCTCTTCTCTTCTCTCTCTCTCTCTCTCATTCTCTCGTTCTCTCATTCTCTCCCCCTCTCACTCTCTCTCTTCCCTCTTCCCTCCCCCCCTCTCTCTCTTCTTTTTTTTTTTCTTCTTGTTGTGAAAGTGTAGGTGGAAAGAAGAAATCAAGATTTTGCTTCCCAACCGGGGCAGTTGCATTCCATCCGTATTGGAACTCGGGCCTGGAAGGCAGGGACAGGAACTTCGACCTTGGAATTGATTGGGTTCTCTGCTGGAGGGGACCTAATCAGAACCACCTGGTGTTCTTCAAGGCCCAGCCATTGTCCAGGCTGCAGGAAGCATTTGAACTTGACCTGCGCTGAAAATGAGCCAGGCTACATGAAAAAGGAAGACCCGTGTCCACTCTCCGGAATGAATGTCGGTCTTGGGAGCACGCGGATTCTGCAATAAACACGCCAAGCCTGGCTCGGCTGCCCTGCAGCTGAGATCCCATCAGCTTCTCCCGTGAGCACCGGTTTCCTCCTGGGATCTTAGGGTGCATTTGCTTGCATGGTGCATATGAAACTTGTTTGTAATGGGAACAGTGGTAGATCATAAATTGAACAGCTAAATTCTTTAGGGAGTCTTGGGATTTTGCCCCGTTTTTCATTTTTATTTTTAAGGAGGAGAATGTTAGGGGGAAAAAAAACCCCTAAACTGGAGTAAGAATGGGTCTCTTGTTATTATGAGTGGGTGGTATCAGAGTGTGTGTGTGTGTGTGTGTGTGTGTGTGATTAGAACATGTGTGAATGTGTGAGGGTGGATGGGTGGTGGTATCAGTGTGTGTGTGTGTGTGTGTGAAGCATCATGGCATTTGTGTGTGGTGGGTGATAGTATCAGAGCATGAGTATATTGGTATCAGTGTATTGTATGTGACATCAAAATGTATGTGGGTGTGGTAGTATCAGCATGTTTGTGGGTGGTATCAGAGAGTGTGTATGTGTGTGGTATGAGTGTAAGTGAGTTTGTATTTATTTGTGTGTGAGTATGTGTGTGTGTGTGGTACTATCAGGGTGTTTGTGTGTAGCATCAGAGTGTTGTTGGTATCAGTGTGTTTGTTTGTGTGTGGAGTGGTATGCGTCGTAGCATCAGAGCTTGTGTGGGTACCAGTGTGTGTGTGTGTGTGTGTGTGTGTGTGTGTGTATGAGAGAGAGAGAGAGAGAGAGAGAGAGAGAGGAAGAGAGAGAGAGAGGTTTCTGTTACTCTGATAAAACACTGATCAAGCCGGGCAGTGGTGGCGCACGCCTTTAATCCCAGCACAGATTTTCCTACAGGGAAATCTTACTGAGGCATTTCTCAATTGAGAGTCCCTTGTCCCAAATGACTCTAGCTTGTGTCAAGTTGGTATAAAGCCAGCCAGATGCTGTGTGCCTAATCTGTATGTGTATCTGTGGGGGCTGTTGGTAAGTGTCAGTGTGTATAGGCGTTTGGATGTATCTTCCTTGCATTATGTTGGTGTCACTGTGCAATGTGACTGTCCTGGGGTCTTTTCTCCTCTTCTGGGAGTACTTGTTTTACATGGAGTACAAAGTTGTGTGGTATTAAGTCTACCATGAATTCATTGGTCACCTTATTTCAGTATGTCCCACAATTACTTCAGCCTGTTTGTAGATACCACAATCATAATATCCTAATTAACACCCCCATCACTCTCATTTCTCTAAGCCTCTTACCTGACATATGTAAAGGGAAAGGTTGAAGTTAGTGGATCTTAGCCTGTTTTTGGACCACAACATTGGTAAGGCCCTAAGGAAAGGAAAACTCCTACGGAAGGGTGGAGAACTTGGACAGCAGCCATACGTTTTCTGTGCCTGCCTAGGATCTCTTCCTCACATCCTGGTGTCTGAAGTCAGTGGTTGATGTCATCTTTCATTAAACTAGATCTGTTTTTCCATTACAAAAGGAAAATGGTGAATTCACTCAGTAGATATGTATTCTGAGGATTACTCCGTTCCATCAGCTGCCGACTTACCAACGAAATGAGAGGAAGGCTGGTTTCTCAGCATCTCTCTGGCAGAAGTCCTAGTGGATGACATTGGACCAGAACTCAGGCTTATAAGCTGAGTCGGGACTCTGGACACTGATGCTTCATAGAGCATTCTCAAAGAGGGTGCTCACACCTTGTCTGTAAAAAGACTGAATGTCTATGCTTGACTCCTTCCCTCAGCCCTGTCGTTCATTTTTTAGGAAGATCTTTCCTCATTTGAGAAGTCAAAATCTGAGCTGTCTGACAATGCTGGGAGGATTTCTTCTGAATAAGTGGCTGATGGTTCATTTCAGATATTGTATGTGAAGATAAAGATAATTTCCAAGGTTTCTCACTATACGACTTGAAAAAAAAACATACTTAGAATGAAAGAACCAGACACAATAAAATGACCACCGTCAAAATAAAGCCTAACCAGGCAACAATAAAATAAATAAAAATATAGAAAGACACCCCTTCCACCCTGTAGCACACATATGCAAAGAAAGGATTTCTGTTAACTCCATGAACAGGACAGATAACTGGGTGGGGAGGCCTAGCTCTTAGCCTGCTGACGTATGCTCAGCAGAAATGACACCAAGAAACCAATTCATTCCCATCATTATAATCAGAACAGGACTTTATCTCCCTTTTTGCTCAGGAGTGTCTTTGAGACGAGTCACAGAATTGACTTAGAGTATTGTTTCTTATAAGCCACAAAAGAAAAAATAAAATTGAATTACAAAATTGAATTGATTTAAAGCTTCTGTGATTCTAAGGAGAAAAAAATTGCTAGAAAAAAAGAGTTAACCCACAGAATGAGAGAGAGAATTTGGAAAAAAAAAATATATATACATATACATATATATATATATGCCTAGTAAGATGTTATTGTTCAAACTGTATAAAGAACTTCAACAACAACAGCAACAACAAAATAATTGAATAATTTAATTAGAAAATGGGCAAAGAACTTGAATAGACATTTCTCCAAAAAGAGACATATAAAAGGGCCATGTGGAAAGATGCCCAACATATCAGTCACTAGGGAAGTATAAATCCGCTCTTTCAGAGGACCTGTGTTTGATTCCCAGCACCCATATGTTAAGTAACGACTGTCTATAAAGCCCTATGGAATTTGATGCCTTCCTCTGCTCTCTTCAGGTACCAGGCATGCATGTAGGACATAGATATTCATGTAAATAAAACAACCATACAATTAAACAAACAAATAAAGTAATTATTAATTAAATTAAAATAATTCTTAAAAATTAATTATTAAATTAATTAAAATAATTAAATAATTTTTTGAAGGATAATTTGAGGAACCAGTCACCCTGGGAAAGATTTTACTACTTAGTCACGTGATCAAGGGACACATCTTTTGCTGAGGGCTGTGTTCCACCTGATCTTTTTTTCTTTTTTTTCTTCATGGAGACCACAAAGGACAGATGTCATGTCTGTATAGCTGTGTAGGGTTTCCTTGGTGGTATAAGGACAGAGACCTTATGGCACCTATGGGAACAGATCCTTGTTGGACACCCTTGGGCAGTAGGGAGGTCCAGAGCTGTATCCTGGCAACAGCCTTGAGGTAAAGCCCATAGGTGGACTTGGGAGAGGCCGAGCAGCACCTTGCTCTTGTGAGCATGTTGGGTCCCGTCTCTTCTGTACCAACTATGTACCCATGTGTACTGTGCGGCAGGCTTATGGAATGAACTTGACCTGAACTGCAGTAGGGGAAGACTGTCATATCTTCTGTAGCTTTATGGTCCCTTCCAGTCACTAAGAATCACTCTCCTATTTGTGGACCAAATACTTCAGACTAATCCTTTTAAAAGAATTTTTAAAAAAGTTCTTACTCAAGGCAAACTGCCCAGCCCCAGTGGCTCAGAAAACTGCAGTGGGAAAGAGTGGATGGGTGTCTCTGTCTCTTCCCTGACTGTTTCTCCCCCATGTTGGTGAGGGTGTGGGTTCCAAGGAAGATGTGAAAGTGTGTATGGTAGGATATCTGAAACTTTCCACCCTACCTGTCCCAAATTAATCCCAATGGACAGACACTCTCCGACATGCTAGAACTCACAGCCTCTTGCCTTTGGGATGTCTGTGAATGCTGAATACCTCTCCCCTGCCTGGGCAGTTCTTCCATACACCAGGGGGCATAGAAGTGCCCCTTCAATTTCTGCTTTGGAGGTTTCTGCCCATAACTGTCTTTTAGAGTCACTGTTCCCAGAAGGAGTGTCCATGAGTGTGGCTCTTCAGATTGGCTCAGCCTAGTTGCTGTTTCTGGCCCCATGGCCACTCTAGCACCCTCCCAGAGCAGCCGTCCTCATTGGGCCTTCCATGTGACTGCCTTCGCTCTGCCCTCTGGTTGTCTGCTGGGGTGCTCCTCTTCCAGCTCTGGGGATATCTCTTGGGATCCATTAGGAAGTCTCTTCCTTGCCTCTGCCCTGGTCCCAGCATTCCCTTTCCTTGATGTGTCAAGAAAGACAGACATGCATAAAGACTTCTATTAAGTCTCATTCTAAGAAGGACTTTCTTATAGTGCTCTCTGTTTAGCTTTCTTCCCCCCAACCCCCTTCCCTTTAAACTGGAGAAGAATGACCAGTCTTGATAGGAGATGGAAAACACATGTTATCTTAATAGGGACAATCTAAATAATTATGAACAATACAAGTCTCCAACCATGTGAGAGAAATGAGAAGACGCAACAGGCTGCCTAAGTCTGATTGACTAGGAATTATAGCAAGTGGGTACTTTCTCAAAGAGCAGAAGAAAGCTGAGATTAGGAAAACTTGGCCACCTGCCCAGCAAGTGCTAACAGTGTCTGCAATTGCTCTTCTGCCACAAATAACCAAAACACGGAGAAAACATGTACATATTGTCAGACACTTGGTACAGGCAGCCCAAGAGAGAAGGAGAAGGAGAGAGCGGCTGACTGCTCTGGCTGCTGGAAACCATATGCAAGCAGAGTGGACAGAGGCAGAACCCAGCTGTTCCAAGCAGTTCAGGAGACAGAGATTGGGATTCTGGAGGCTGATGATTTTTGAAGCAGTGATTGGACATGAGTAACACTGGGAGGACACCCCAGGAGAATGTATAGAAGTCTCCTTAAATGATAGATTGTGTAGGATGACACTGGTGACTAGCAAAAAAAAAAAATAAATAATAATAATAATAACAGTAACTCATAGGGAACAAGAACAGCATTGAGGGGCTGTTGGCTCATGCAGGCTAAGAAGCCATCCATTCATTGTGGGTAGAATGAAAATGTCTCTGACAAGCTCATTCATTTGAAGACTTGATCTCCAGTTGGTGGCACTGCTTAGGAAGGATCAGGAGGAGGCGTGGCCTTGTTTGCAGACATATGCCGCTGGAGATGGGTTTGAGAATTTAAAGGCCTGCACCATTTCCAGGTGCTCTCTGCTTCCTGTTTTCAGTTCAAAGATGTGAGCTCTCAGTTTGCTATGCCAGCTGCCCTGCCTTCTCCACACTGCCACCATAAACTCATATCTCCATGGAACCATAAACCCAAATAAACTTTCTTAAGTTGGCTTGGCCAGGATGTTTTACCACAGTGTCCAAGAAGTAACTAAGACACAATTACTGCAGACAGCACAAACAGAGAAGCCCTGCTTCACGATATAAAGGTTCTTACATGAACAGTGGCTGTTAATGTCTCCAAACCAGCCCAGAAAGATTGATTTTTTAAAAAAATGTCACAAAGATCAAACAGCTTTTTGGTAAGCAAAAGATCTTATTCAATGTCAGTATAAAAATTCAACACTCTTCAAAGAAATGCAACATAATTCTTATCATTCAGAAAGATAAAATTCACAATAGTACTAGATTTACAAAGTGAGAAAATACGACCCACAGCTTAATGTACCCAGACATGACAACATGAGAAAAATTTAAAAATTTCTCCTCTTTCTCCTCTTTGGTGATATCTGGATTCAGTAGCTCACTTCCAGAGGATAGGACATGCAAGGGAATGGGGGGGGGGGCACATAGAAAGAAACTCACAGACGGCCTTAGCAAGGTCTTGAGCTTAATGCTGCCAGGACATTAACCTCAATCATCCACCAAACCACATCACAAGACCACATTTCACTTTTGTGGCTAACATCTCATCTAAGCCCAGGATTACGTGAGGCAAACGATGGAGAAAAACTCACTGAAGAACATTTACAGAAGGCTGAGAAGTCCTTTCAAGATCATGAAGAACAAGGACAGCTTGGACTACGCTACTACCCATAAAAGACTGGGGAGAAATACAAGGCCCGACTGCAGGGCAATGTCCTGGATTGGATTCTGGGACAATAAAAGGGAATTAATGGAAAAAGTGGTGAAGTCTGAATCTAGCCTGGAGCGTACCGATTGTCTAAGACTGTGGTATGAAGAACCACAGTCCTGGTGGTTTACACCACTTACACCACTAGAAATCTGTTGACTCATGGCTATGAAAGCTAGTGGTTTTGAAAGCGAGGTGTTGTCAGGAATATGCTTTTTAGGGAATGTGAGAAAGGAGAAACTCCCCCTTGTCTCCCACCATACCTGCTGGTGGGCAGCAGGAAGACATGTGGAGGCAGAGAGGCAGTCTTTTCCTCCCTCACAATGTGACATTCTTTTCTGGCGCTTGTATAGTCTCCAGCTATACTGGAGTTAGGGTCCACTGCATTCCGATATGATTTCATCGTAACCTAATTACATCTGCAAAGATTCCATTTCCAAACAGAGTCATGTTTACAAGCACCAACAGTTAGGACTTGAGTGTGTCTCTTCAGGGAAAATTTTGTTCAGCCCACAACACTTCATTTTAGGAGATGTGACATAGTTACATACAATGGACACCATGAGAATGATAATCAGAGAGTTTGTGTCAGCTTGGCAATTATTCTGTAAACCTCAATATGAAAATTAGAAAACCCACTTACAGAGAAACAGCATTTTCTGGACTCAGCAGAGTAGTTGCATAGATGAACCCACAGAGGTTGTGACGGCATTCACAAGACATACACAAGATCAAGGCAGACATAACCCTAGCAGGAAGGGAGAAGGTGGCCATCAAGTCCTGTCCCAGTTGATGGCTGTTGGGGGAGAGTCAGTTTTCCTTAGGAATGAGACATATATCCACTCACATTCTGGCAGCATTAAGTGGAGTTAGTGGATAGAAGGAGGAGGAGGAGGAGGAGGAGGAGGAGGAGGAGGAGGAGAAGAAGGAGAAGAAGAAGAAGAAGAAGAAAGAGAAGGAGGAGGTAGAGGAGGAGGAGGGGGAGGTAGAGGAAGAGGAGGAGATAGAGGAGGAGGAGGAGGAGGTAGAGGAGGAGGAGGTAGAGGAGGAAGAGGAGATAGAGGAGGAGGAGGAGATAGAGGAGGAGGAGGAGATAGAGGAGGAGGAGGAGGTAGAGGAGGAGGAGGAGAAGAAGGAAAGAAGGAAAGAAGGAAAGAAGGAAAGAAAGAAAGAAAGAAAGAAAGAAAGAAAGAAAGAAAGAAAGAAAGAAAGTTAGTTGGGAGGGAAAATGGTGGCCATTACAGAGGAAAACTGTAGTGGAGGCAAAGGGGGTGGGCTTGATCAAAATACATTATAAAATTAATAAATTCTTAATAAAAAGGGGCAATAAAAAAGGAGGCTCCAGCTATCATTGTGCTAAATATTCTCAGAGACCTTGGCAAATATGAAGACGATGAAGGGATAAAGAGAAGACACAAAAAGAGCTAAATTAACCTTCTACAACAACAACAAAGTATCAGAAAAGAAAAGTGTGACTTCTAGTTTCTAAGTCTGCTCTAGCTGCCATGGGCTGGAGCAGGTCTATCCCTGGGTAAAAGAAATCCTCCCTCCTCATTCCTGTCAGACATTTTGCTATAGCAATTAAAAACATGGCAAAAATAAGAAGCAAAGAGAACCTTTTGAAATACGGAGCAGCTCCCCTTAACAAGGTTACCTTTCTCAGGAGAAAGTCAGAAAGGAGCTGCCTTGACCTGCAGAAAAGGAACTCTTGATCCCAGTCAGTCCTGTACTTCCCAGTGGATGGAGGGGAACTCTGGGTCCAGCTCCTCCATCCTTTCTCTATTGTCTAAAAGTGGAGAGATGAAAATGCACATCCTGCTGTTCTGTAGAGTGCAAGCTTTCAATACCTCTGGAGGCACTAAGGGTGGAGACTATAAACTGTTAAGTATAGGAATAGGAGTAGAATTTTATTCTACAGCTATAGAAAAACAAATTAACAAATCTGTTAGGACCTGCTCTGTGCCCAAATCATAGAAGAAATTCCCCCCAAATCAGGGGAAAAACCATCTCGAAGATCAAGCACAAAACCAGAAAAGACTCTCCCTTTAGTTAAATTATAATTAAGTGACGAAACACAGAGAACAAAGAAAGTATGCAGGAGGGAAAGCATAAAGGCAGGGCCATCAGAAGAGTAGCACAATTGACTTTGAAAGCCAGGGTCCTTGGAATGATAAGCTTCACAATCTGAAAGCAACAACTGCCAACCCAGACTCCTATACTTGGGCAAAGCTGTCTGTCATAATAGAAAGAGAAAGGACAATGTTCTAAGTTACGAGCACTAATCTCGTTCTACAGAGCACACTTGAAGGAATATCCTGGACAGAAAAGAAAAGGAAAGAGAAAAGAATATTTATGAGGCTACAGAAAAGGCTACATAAACTGCCCATGACTGTATTCAAGAAAAATAAAAATAGGAAATGCCAAACACTATAAATCAATAAAAATTTACAGGAATTAACATACACCTTTCAATATTAATTCCAAATTTAAAAACAGTCACTCGATGAAATGACGACATAGATCAATGGACTTAACAGATAACTGCAGAACATTCCACCCAAACACTGGAGAATACGCATCCTTCTCACCGGTCCACGGACTTGTCTCTTAAGCTGATCATGTGTTTGAGCACAAAGCAGGCCCTAACAAATATAGGAAAACTGAAATATTCTTGTATCTTTCTTGTCTGATCACAACAGGACAAACCTAGCGTAACAGCAAGAGAAGCTATAGTGTTCGTAAAAACACATGGAGAGTAACAAACACTATAGATTAAAAAAAAAAAAAAAACTCCTGAAGGTCATTGAGAAAATCAGAGAAGCAGAAAAATAAACACACTGCATCAAAACACATGGAACTCAGTGAAATCAGTCTCAAGAGGGAAGTCCATAATTCTGAGTGCCTACATTAAGAAATAGAAAAAAGAAAGTTAAATAAATAACTTAATGATACACCTTAGGGCCATGGAAAAATAAGAAGAAGTCAGAATAAAAACCGGTGGTTGGAAAAATAATTAAGAGGGGGCAGAAATTAATGAACTGGAAACAAAAGAGCTGACAAAACAAGGCACTGGATCTTTGAAGACACAAAATACAACAAATCCGAAAGAAATTTAACTATGAAAGAGATGGGCAGCTCACCCAAATTAATACAACTAGAGGTGAAAAGGGAAACATTACTAAGGAGACCATACACTAACAATAGCTAGTAGAGCATGCACTAACAATATATAGTCTAGCAAATTTGAAAATCTAAAAGAAATGGATGGAGACCTAGATACATGTGGCCTAACAAAATGAAAATAAGCTGTGATAAATGAATTTAACAGGTTTGTGACAAGAAGGGATATTGAATCAGTAACAAACTTCTGACTAAAAAGTCCCCAGGCACAGACAGATTCACTGGTGATTTTATCAGACCCCCAGAAAACTAATGCCAATTTTTCTCAAGGTATTCCATAAAGTAGAAAAGGAAGAAATATGATAAAACTCCTTTTATGAAGTTAGTATTACCCTGATAGCCACACCAGATAAATACACAACAAAAAATAAAACTGTAGACCAAGATCCCTGATTAATATAGATGCAAAAGCTTCAACAAAATACTTTCAAACTAAAGTTAAAAGAATGTGTCAATATGATTATTCTCTGTGATCAATTTAGTTTAATTACAGAGATGCAGATGTAAATCAAATTAAATTAATTATTGTAATTCAGCTTATAAATGGACTCAAGGACAGGAAAACAACAACAACAAAAACCAAAGACAAACCTGCTGAGAAAATGTCAGAGAAATGATCTCATTGAAAATTGGCACAAAAAGCAAAATAAATACATCAGAATAAACCTAGGAAGTTGAAGAACACTATAAAAGAAACTGTAAAACACCTAAGAAATGGAAGACACCAGAATAGGTCTCCTCTGCTGGTGGACTGCAATAGTTGGTATTGTGAACATGTCTATCTTCCCAAAAGCAATCTGTAGCTTCAGTGCAATCTCTGTCAAGATCCCAGCCTAACGTCGTTCTCAATGATAACAGGAAAATCAATCTTGAGACACATCTAGAACTGCAGCATCTGTTGCTCCTCCCAAGGTCCTAAGGACACACTGAGCCAAGATTCCACCAATTCATTCACTAGGCTTCCTTACAGAGCTTAGGTGAGGGGTTGCTTACAGGGTGTGAACACTCCTCACCCAGTCAGCTGCACCTGAAAAGCCTTATCTCAGAAGGGATGAGGGCTTCCCAATAGCCACTAGCCCCAGCTCTCCTCTTCCCCAGTCTCTGTATACTCAGTGTGACAATCTGATACCCTACTCCTTGCTTCTAATAGGGAGTGTAAACAAATCCATTGTGTTGCAAGGAGGTGGGCAGCTGAACTACCCAAGATGGAAGACAGTCATTTATAATAACAACAAAAAAGCAGAAGTATTATATGACCCAGCTATACCCACAAGACTCCACACCCTCCTACAATAATACATGCACATACATGCGCACCGCTGTTCTAATCACAATAGCTAGAAAACAAGTCAGCCTAGATGGCCGTTGACTCATGGATTATGAAGATTATCCACATGGTGCATACACTAGCCCTTTTCTGAGTGCCTTTAGGTAGCTAATGTTTGCTAAGAGAGGTGATGACATTTTTCTTCAATGGGTAGGCTGGCAAGTTACTCATGTTCCTATAAATAACCCCTAGCCAATGTTCCTGTATGCTATACAAATTAAATCCGTTGGGACAGACAGACAGACAGACAGAGACACAGACACAGACAGAGACACAGACACAGACACAGACACACGCACACACACACACACTATATATATATATAAAAGTAGAAGGGAAACTAGTTACAGACAGGAAGAGAACAGAAGTCAGAAGTGAGTAAGAGAGTGTAACAGGGTGAATGTAATCAAGGTACACTCCTATACAGTAAGGCAAGATGGCATGTGCTGTGTCAAGGAGCAGGCAAGAACTTAACGCTATTTTATTGTCAGAAATCACAAATTAGAAGGCATCTTTGATATATGGGAGGTATAGAGGGACATGCTAGCCTAGGACCCTTCCCCAGGTAAAAGAGTCTTTCCCTAAAAAGTGAAATCAGACTTTTCAGACAAGACCAAAGAAGAAAATTCTCTAAGAGACCTGCTCTGCCAGTAACCTTAGAGGAATCTCTAAAGGCAGAAGGAATCTGATAGCAGACTGGGCTCAGATGTACCTGGAGGTGGGAGATACCAGGATTGGAAATGCATGATTGCACACATAAAAGGTATTGCTTTCATTCTAAACTTTCTTTAAATATTATGGGCACTTTCATAATAATATGCTGTGAAATTTACAGTATGTGTGTAAGTGGACTGCATAATGACCGCAACGGCAAAAATGTACTGTGCCTTGTAAAGCTTCTAACTTTTAGCAATGCGCTGTGTCATGTGAAGGTAGACCACTTAAGCCTTAAACAAAGTGGTACCTCAGGGAGGCTAGCAGAAGTAATAAGAGGGATTCATTAAAGTAACTAGCTGTCTAAGAAGAAAGCAGGAAGTAAGGCCAGAAAGAATCCAAGACACTGAGCGGAAGAAGGAGAACCAGAGAACAGGATTGCCCGTCAGTCAGTATTTTAATTACAGTCAGTGTGAACTGTCTAAAGACATGGCTGAGAATGTAGATGACACACTCACACTGTGTGACCCAGCAGCGCTGTACACCAGAGATGCTCCCGCAGGAAGCTCTGTGGTATACCAGGAAAAAAAAAAAAAAAAAAAAGAACAAACTGAATTCACAAACCGTGGAAAACCAGAATTTCAAGAATGTAGCTATAGTCTGTAGCTTAGAGGGAAGGCTACAGTTTTAAGTATTTCTATAACGAGATAGAAAATCAGTGATGTAGATTTCTGCTTTAGGAATCTGTAAAAGAGAAAATTAAACTAAGTAGAAGGGGGAAAGTGATAGATTATTGATGACTTGGGAGGGTAGAATTTGGTGAACTGCCAATAAATCCTGGGTCCTGTTCTTTGCTCTGCAGGATGCTAATGCTAACATGCTGCTGTCTGGGTCAGGAACATAAGAAAAAAGACAAGGCTCACCAAGAGACATCAACAGTTACAGAGCATTCATAGTATATTATAGGTCTGTGAAAAAGCCAAGGGTTACACTAAAAAGTAAAAATCGCCAAAACCCGACTTAAAATTGTGAGATTGAAATTATGAAACGAATTTAAAAATGAAATATTAAATTTACAATTCAAACCCTTCCTATAAAGAATACCCAAGGCTCAGATGGCTTCACTAAGGAATGAGACCAGCTTTTAACAGAGAACGGACTACAGTCTTACAAAACCAGGGAAGACAGAAAGGCCTTTATCAGTTAGTTCGAGTGGGGCCACTGGACCTCACTCTGCTGATCTCCAGTGGCTGTTTAGCCGGTCTCTGTCTCCCCTTCTCTCTGGAATGCTCTGAGCCACTTCCTGAACTTTGGCTTCTGTACAGAGCCCTATAGCACTGAATACCCAGCAGCTATTCATATGAGCCATCACATGACCACTGAGGCAGGATTCTGTACAGTGCAACTCCACACATCCCCCTCCATTTCAATCAGGCTACAGCCTGCTCTAGAAGGTATCAAGAAAAGCTCAGTCTTTTCTCCAACTAGCCTTTCGACAAGCACCTTCCTATCTACAGACCTCAGGGCCTCCTAGGTACCTTCCTTCCTTTCCCCTCTACATCTCTCACTGTGCCTATTTCTTCCCTTGAGATAGGATGGGGTATTCATCCTGGTGGCAGAATGATGTCGTGGGAAGCAGCCAGTGTTCCAGAGCTCTGCTTTCCAGCCTTGTGTTGGCCTTCTCTGTTCTGTTGTATAGGCCTCTGGGGAGACCTTAATCTGAGTTTGCCTCACCTAGCCCCTGTTATATCTCTGTCCGCTGTCATTGCTAGTACAGCTTTGATGATGAATATAGTTATGGCTGCCTGGGAAGGGAAAGTTGGAGGTCTTGACATTATATTTTGTTACGCTCTCCTGAAATTCATATGTTGAAGGGCTAAGCCCCCAGTTCCTTAACGGGGCCTTATTGGAAATAGAGTCATTTTAGTTATAATTAATTATGGCTGAGTCATACTACAATAGGATAGCCCCTGATCCAACATGACTGACGGCCTGTGGAGAGAATGGTTTGCTGATTGAGGTGTCACATGCCACTTACCCCGGTTTTCCGGAGTCTGAGACAGGAAGATTGAGAGAGGCCACCTGGACCACATAGTAAGAACTTGTCACAGAATGAAAGAACCAATCAGAAAGGAAGGAAGGAGGGAGGTGGGGTGAGGAAAAAGAAGGAGGGATGAGACACAGGGAAATTCTTGGAACACACAGACAGACACACAGACATACACGGAGACAGGTGGAGAGGGGGGAGGGAGGGGAAAAGAGAAGAAAGAGAATGGGAGAGGGAGGGGAAAGGGGGAGGGGGAGAGGGAGAGGGAAAGGGAAGACAGAGAGAGAGAGAGAGAGAGAGAGAGAGAGAGAGAGAGAGAGAGAGAAGGCAGAGAGCTAAGTAATGTGTCCCTAAGCCAAAGAATGATCACAAATTGACAGCAAACCAGTAGAAGCTAAGAGAGGCCTGCACCAGATTCTTCTCTGTGGCCTGTGAAAAAGACACCTTGATTTGCAGACTGCCACCTTCCAGAGATATGACACAATACATTCCTGTTGTCCAAGACACCAAGTTTTGGGTAATAGATCTTCTAACTCTAGAAAACTGAAAGTGTTGGGGACAACTGGAGCCCCTACTAAGAGAGTCATGCCTGCAATCATGCTGGTGAAGACAGGAGGGTCAGTCTCACAGGGGCAAGTGGCTTCACAAGGTCACCAAGTAATTTAGCGGCAGAGCTGAGATACCAGGTTTCTGACTCACCGAGAGGCACTGTGTGCTTTATCAAACCATAACTATCCACGGGATGAGTCAAGTGTACCTTCCTCATATGCATTCCCAAGCTTCTGCAGCCGAGATTTATCTGCCCTGAGTGGATGTTTTGAGTTTGGAAAGTTATAGCTAAGGCCTGTTGGCCTGAGGCCTGGGCCAGCCGCAGGGCCAGGAGCTGGGGGAATTAACAGTGTTTAAGACAATATAGTGCAGGACTCGGGTTGAAGAAGAGACAAGTGTGGTCGTAACTCTCCGCGTTTATCTAGGCCAGCCTAGGCAGGGAGTCTTGGCTGCGACCCAGGCCTCCTCCTGCTCTGCTCCTGCCTAGGCTAGGCGTCCCGTTTGCACCAGCTTGCTAGGATGAAAAGCTAGCTGCTGCGATTTCCACACACCCATTCAGGGAGTGTTTGCTGAATGAGCCACTGGGTGAATGGTTGTCAGAACTCATTTGTGAGCTCCTTGGGGGCAGGGAACATGCTGTCTGTTTCACAGAGTTTGGGCTGTGCCCTGGAGTTGGGCACAGAGCAGGAGTTCTTCTTCTTCTTTTTTTCTTGTCCTATGTCTTATTTCCAGGCAGGGGACCCCAGCCTTGGGCCTCATTGACGTGTTTGATACAACCTGTCACACAGTGTCATCCTGTACCACAGGCCCCTGGGTCCTGGCCAGCTGTTGTCCCGACTGCTGGAAAACATACTTTTCTGCCTCAGGGCTACAGAGCAACAAGAACTTAAGCAACACGTGGTTTTCTGTGCACAAATGCATACACAGTGCCTCTAATAGGGTCTGACACAGCGGCTCTGGTAAATATCGAATGGATAAATCTCCCCAAATTCCTGTTGTGATTAAGCCTGTCGTGGCTCCTCTATAGACAATTTGTCCACGTAATTCAGTCCCAAGTCAGTCAGCCTCCACACCAAATTTAGTATTTCCCACACCATCATACCTATATATGTTCATACTACTCAAGGATGCAAAGATGGTCCTCCACTTAGCCTGGCAGCACTCTGACGTCACACCTTAAATTGTATGCAGGATGGAGCATCAAGAAGTGGCTCTCTTAATGGAGTCTTGGTCAATTTGGTTGACATCCAAGGAGAGGACAGACAGGCTGAGGCCAGTTACCAAATAGGATAGTGGTGTCTACTGAACCTAACAATAGTTGAGAAACAAGAACCATAGAGATAGCCAGGACTTTTGAGGTTCAAGGTGTAGGAATCCAGGTGCTGCACCCAGCTCAGTTTGTAGATTGAAACAGACTTTTGCCATCAGTAACCTCATAGGGAACGGGAAATGGAGACCTCCTGGCTATTTTCAAGACAGCGACTTCCTGAATCAAGTTACTGACAAAATAAAAAAAATATAGCCCAGAAGTCATAAGTAGATTACAAAGGCAACTGTCCTTAGACTTAAATATCAAACAAACAAACAAACTCCCAAAAACCTAGATTTTAAAATTCCCTTCTGATAAAACCTGAAATTAAAACACGGCAAAGAATACACAGCCGTAATTGTATCAAGTTAATGAATACACTAACACTTCAGCTGAAAACTGACCAACTAAAATGAGAAGCCGCTCATAACCAGGAGACCCCAAAACTGGCCAACAGAGCTGTCAGCCAAGAGACATAAGCCAAAACCACCAGATGCCATTTCCTCCCATTAATCGGAAAAAATGCTTGAAAACATGGGCTAGCTTTTGCCATGCGCTGCCTACGCTATGGATAGGAACATAACTTTGTCTGACATTGTCTGTAAGAAACTCATTAGGGAGACTTTTCTTTAAAATGTTTACAGCATTTATCACAACGGTATCACATTTAAAGAAATGACAAATCTACAACAAATCCAAAATGTGATAAAAAAGAGTCTTACTAAAGAGTCTTGTTTCTGTTCCCTGAGCTAGTTGGGCCCTAGACAGTGATACTTACCCATGCCTATTGCGTTCTAATGATGAGACTGTACAAATGGTTCAGATATCCAAAGGACAGTCAGCCAGCTATAAATACAGTACTTGGGAAGAGCATTGGAGACAAGTAAGCTTATTACAAAATGTTCAGAGAACAAATCAGACTGGTAAACATAACACTTGATCTGGATTTTTTAAAACAAAATACAACTTATATTGAGAGTTCCAAGGAGAAGACATGAAAAGGGACATTCAAAGTATCTCAGAGATTCTCTGGGAGAAGAAGAGACCTTGGGAGTCAGTGGTTTTCTCTGTTAAATTTCTAAGTCCTCTTCTACCTCTAACTTCTGTACAGTAACACAAACAGTTTTAGTAGGAGGTATCATTGCTTGCATACACAATAAGCTAATGGTTATCTCTCCTCCTCATGTTCACCCTTTCCCTTCCTTGTTCTCCCACTGAAGGCACACTCTACACTCTACAAGGAGCTCACACAAAACCGACTAGTGGGGCTATGGCCTTGCTTGTTTCTGGTAGGTATGCCAGGTGCAGCCCTGTGGTTTGTTGACACCTTCCACTGGCAAGCCAGGAAGTGTTGCCAGGTCCCCAGACACTGAGTTCTGAGCTTGCCTGTTCCCAGTGGAAGGCTGAGGTTCCCTTGTATTTGACTAATAATTCCATGTATTTATGGATTGGGCCATAGTGTTGTAGGGCGGGGATCTATGTGAACCAAGTCCTCCATAGCTCGTACCTCTAACTCTGCTATTGGGGTCAAGAATGGTAGCCATAACTTTCATGACTCTAGGTTTAGAATGTAGCTAGTATGACCCGGTTACATTTTTTGAGTTCTATAGTCTTGTGTTCTGGGTGCTGCTGAGGTGACTGGTTGAGACAGTCTGATGGGGTAGAGTAGTTGCACTTGATCATAACCATTGTGATATTATTTTTTCCCTCCTTCCCTCCTTCCCTCCTTCCCTCTCTCCCTCCC
>NW_021604630.1:482231-526055 GCF_004785775.1 Grammomys surdaster
TCCTTCCCTCTCTCCCTCCCTCCCTCCCTCTCTCCCTCCCTCCCTCCTTCTCTCCCTCCCTCTCTCCCTCCCTCTCTCCCTCCCTCCTTTCCTGCATCCTTCCCTTCCTTTCTCCCTTCCTCCTTTCCTCTTGCTTTCAAAATTCTTAGTCTTCATTTGTAAAGGAAGAAAATATCTAGCCAATCCATTTTACATGGTATTGTTTTTAAAGACAAATCTACGCAAAAAAGAAAAATCTAAAGAAAGGAATTGAGGACTTAGTTGATTATAAACACGGGTTTTGGGGGTTGTTAGCCATCATCAGTTCTAGCAATGCTGATGTGATCTTACCATTTCACTAGTTGAACATAAGAAAGGTTAGTTTTCGTTTAAGCCAAGAGCTGTTGGTGACCATGTATGCTTGATGGATGAGACTTTCAAGGTTACTCAGGCCTTCATTTGTCATTCAGGTCTTTGATGGACACATGACATCACCCCCTAGAGTCTCTGCGGTTCCAGTGTCCTTCCATTTAAAGATGAGAACTAACTCAAGAACAATGAGTCTTCTCACTTAGGCCCCAAACTTAACAATGGTAAAATCTTTAGCTCTAACTTTTATTAGGTTTTATCATGGCATTTCCGTACATGGGTCTTTCCTTCCTTGCTTACATCTGCCCTCACTAGTGTACTTCCTTCCCCAAGTAGCCTGCTGTCTGCTTCATGTCACACACATGAGACATTCGTCATGAATCTTCACCTATAGGCCATCATGATTCTATTTAAAGGTGCGACAACTATTCCTCTTTTGTGACTTTGAACTGCGGGCCTTTTTGTTTTTTTGTTTGTATTGTTTCGTGGTTGGATAGAGATTTGGCTTTCTGGGCTGATAAGCAATCCTGATTATTTGCTAATCATAGAGCATGATGCAAAATTCAATTGGTTCTTAGTGAAATACACTTGGGTACACCTAAAGATCGTATCCAAGGGAGGTAACATTTGCAAGCAAGTTTTTGCATGAATATAGTGTGGACCATATTGTTTCAGAACCAACCTGCTGATGTTTGCAGGTTTGATGCCAACCAAGGCTTCCAGCTGGACCAGTGGCCAAGAGAGCCCGTTGTGCCTATTTGGGTTGACAGGCTAAGGATCTGGGACAGCAGTATCACAGCAAGCATCTGTCAGAGTGGTGGGATTGCCAAGGTGTGTAATGAGCTCTGTGCTGTGGTGTTGTGGAGCTAAGTACTCATGAGCATTGGTTAGCGGATTTGAAGAAGATTGTCTTGCTTTTCTATCTTATACTGCAGCCTGAAGTTAGCATGCAGGCTTCGGCGCTGAGACAGTGTGTATGATGCAGGGGTGGTAAGGACTGCAGAGCCTATGCAGACAAACAGGAAGCCACGCGTGCCAGCTGCAGCCTGCATTGACCACCTGCCTGTTAGAGCATCCTCATCAAGTTATCTCTTCCTTGATCTCTTGACTGACTTCCTATCGGGAGGAGTCAGCAAAGCCAGGTCTTGTCATCTATATGCAGTTCATTGAAGTTCTGTCTCATTCACTCTAGGGGGTTAACACTGCTAGACCAGCTGTCCCCAAAGAGGCAGGAACAGAAGGCTGATTTTCTCTGGTGGTAGAGCTCATAGAGAGAAGTCCACCCTTGTTCTTATTCTCACATCTTTGTCTTTGTACCTGACCCTGACACCACCACCTTCTTTCAGAATGCTTTTCCCTTTGGAGGACATGGCTGTAGGTGTTACTTCTGGCTCCCTTCAGTTTCTGAGCACAGGAAGGGCTACTCCATCATATATCAGGGTAGCCACTACAGCCCTGTGGGGACACAGCACATCGAGGCAGGGGGTTGGCTGCCAGACTAGCTCTTGGGTTCTAGTCAAGCAGAACAAATGGAATGCAGATGTAATGATAGAGTTCAATTTACAAGATTATGATGTGATCAGAATCCGAATGATCGATCCCCCAAACGGCCATCTGCCATCTGGAGAACTAGGAAACCAGTGACTGTTTAGTTTGAGAAGCTGGAATCACCAGAACAGAGAGCCAGCTGATGCAGCTCCGTGGCAAAGCTGAAAGTTGCTGATGCAAAGGCTGGCGAGTCTGGAGTCTGATGTCCACAGGTGATGACCACGAAGAAACTCACCTGCTCAGTAAAGGCTGTGCCCGAGCCTGTGAGCTTCTGCTTCTTCCCCCTTTTCTTTTTTTTCCCCTCCCCTCTCTTCCCCTTCCTTTCTCATTTCATCCTTTCCTATTTTATGTGTGCCTTGTCTACTTGTGCATCACGTGTGTCTATATGGCTACAGAGGCCAGAAGAAGGTACCAGATCCCCTTGGAGCTGGAGTTACTGGTGTTTTTGAGTCTCCATGTGGGTGCTGGGAACTTGAACCTGGGTCCTCTACAAGACTGGCAAGTGCTCTAACCACTGAGCCATGTCTCCAGCTCTGTTCCTACTTTTCCCCCACTATATCCTGGCTCCTAGCCCATGCTGACCCATAAGGCAATCTTTTCTAGAGATACTGGAAAGACATGCTTAGAAGTGTACTTTAGCCATTTTCTAAACATCTTTCAATCTAGTCAAGGGGACAATCATAATTAACCATCACACACGGTAAAACACAATGCTGGGGGCATACCACGACAACCAGTAAGACAAAATCTACTGAGAGTGGGACAATAAAACTATAGAGTGAGTGATTGATTATTCACACTGGTTGCTCTTTCCATGAGGGAAGTGGCAGAGCCCTGGGGTGTAGTGTCTTACGGAGAGCTTGCTGCCGTAGTCCACTGTGGGCAAGGGAACACAGAACACACTCAGTCACCCATAGTGGGCTTCCAGTTGCCATGATTCCACACCAAGAGCATAAAAATCTTCTGTTCATGCTTCTGTGGGAACTTTGCTCTTGAGTTCATTGAGTAAGGACTGGGATTTGGGGAAATCAGGCCAACTCAGTTTATCCAGGAGAGGGCAGTTCTGCTATATTGTCAAGAGCATTCGCAGGAACACATGTCTTCACCTTTAGTCTCAGCCGGGTAGCTCTGGTAATTGTACTTCTCTTCCTTGGATTGCATTGTCACCAATGTGCCCGTCACATTATTTATAAATCTAACTATCCTGAAAAATCACCCTCAGCTCCTTGACCAATTACTGTCAGAATATGACTTTATTTAAGGGAAGTGTGTAAAGTGTATGGCCATGAAAGTCAATGAGGAAATGAATGTCTAGGGTCTAGGGAAGAGTTACTTTGGCTTATGGTTCTGGAGGCTCCAATCCATGGCAGGTTGGCTGGCTGCACCGTTTTGGGGTTTGTGGAAAGGCATCATGGCAAGCAAACTTGTCACCTTACCATAGAGAAGAAACAAATGAGGCGGAGAAGAAGGGATCAAGGACCCAACGGCCAACTTTCTCTAACCAGATTCTACCTTACACCAAAGCTTATCATCTTTGCAGTAGACAGAGGATTACAATGTATAAGACACAGATGCAGAAACACAGAAGAGAGGATGGCAGTTGAAAATGACCATAGAGACTAGACCAGCAGTTCTCAACCTCTGGATCGAGACCCCTCTGGGGTCATATATCAAATAGCCTGCATATCAGATACATAGATTACAATTCATGATAATGGCAAAATTGCAGTTATGAAGTAGGAACAAAAAATAATTTTATAGCTGGGGTCATCACAACATGAGGAACTGTATTAGAGGGTCACAGCATTAGGAAGGTTGAGAATCACTGGACTATAGTGGTATGTCTAGAGGCCCAGGGAGCAGGGTTTGCTGGTTAGGAAGGGCAAGAGGTATCCCTCCCATGGGCTTCTCAGGGTGCGATACTGCTCAGTGTAGAGGTCTAGTTCCAGAATTGTAAGAGGACTTTCTATTGTTTAAAGTTACCCTGTTTGCCTAGCATGCAAAAGGCCCCAGGTTCAACCCCCTTCACCACACATACACAGAATAGCTATATACAGACCTCTGTGGGAGATGTTCATTTGTTCTGCCAATGAAACAAATATTAGCATTACCATCTAACTAGTTATATGATAATCTATCATTTCCTAATAGCCATCTTTCTTCTGTGTGGATCAAATAAACCGGTTAAAGAGAAGTGTGTGGCAATCACACCTTTACATTTTCAGGTGTTTGCTGTGGCATGTATCTCTTTATGCCCTTTGGAAATGATACTGCTTCCAATTTAATATATCAGGAAGCAGAGGTAAGTGGGTTCGTTGGCTTCTCCTCAACTTTCCCTGCTATAATAGCCTTCATCCTATGGTGCCAACAGTAGTATAGAAATTTTCCAGTTGTGAATCTGTATAAATACATGTATTCCAATTCCTGACTTAGGGAAACAGCTACACAGTACTTTTTGGCTTTGGTGACCCAACTGGTCCATTGTAAGAAAGCCTTGACCTACAACTCTGTTTGTTTTTTGATCATCATGATCTCTGTGCACAGTATACAGCTTGGTGAGTAAGCTGTCTGGAAGTGACTGTCACATTAGAGTTGTTCCCCAGCAGTGTCCCTGAGTTCTGGACATTTCCCATTCCCAGTCCACAGTCAGCTGGTAATTGACTTCAGAGAGCTTTTGGAAGATGAGGACAAATTTGTGCGATAACCTTTGATTGTGCATGAGGGTCCTCTATCACAGGCGTCTAGGAGGGTTAGCTGGATTCAGCTAGATGAACACTAGATTCAAGAGCTAGATGGAGATTGGATTCAGCAACCACTACGCTCCACTGTGATGAGTGAAATCGGACCTAGGCTTTGAGTCTGTGAGGATCAAGGAGGACTTTACAGGCTGCTGTTTATAAACTTGATCTGTCTGTTACTATGGTCAGGCATCATGCCTAATGAGGCAAAGTGCTAGCCCACTTGGGACCCCATGCTATGGGGTTCAAGGAGGCCAGTTTGACTGAAGCAGTTCCTATTACCTTTTTTTGTATTGCATGCATAGTCATTTTGAAAATTCAAGATACCGAGGAGCCTTGCTAAGAAATGTGCTTCTTCCAGTCTTGGTGAAGACACTGTTCTTTGAAGCCAGAAGAGAGGGAGCTCTTCCCTGTTCTGCAGTGACGCTGTGGCCTGGGCATCAATCGGTAAGACTCTAACCAGTGCAGGGTAGAGCTGTGGACTCTGGGCTTGAGATCAGCCCTCCTGTGTCTTTCTACACCTACGTCTTTATGAATTTTGCCTGTTTCTGATGCTCATTAGTTGCTTTTTTTTTAAAAAAATACTTCCACAACAAAACATGGCAGAAACAACCTAAGAAAAGATTTACTCTGGCTTCTGGTCTTCAGTCCATGGTTGCTCGATGTGTTGGCTGGTTTTATGTCAACCGGACACAAGCTACAGTTATCTGAAGGAAGAGATCTGAATTGAGAAGAGGCTTTCATAAGATCCAGTTGTAGGGCATTTTCTTAATTAGTAATTGATAGGGGAGGGCCCAGTCCTTTGTGTGTGAGGCTATCCCTGGGCTGGGGTCCTGAATTCTTTGAGAAAGCAGGCTGAGCAAGTCATGGGGAGCAGGCCAGTATACAGCACCCCTCTTTCTCTTTTTATTCTAACCTTGGGATGATGCTTTTTTTAGGGTGTGTCTCCCATCTTCAATCAATTCTTTCTAGAAACTTCCTCAGAGCTATACCTGAGGTATGTTTCAACTCTCCCATGTGATTCTAAATCAGTCCAGTTGACAATATAGATGAGCTATTAGACCATATAAAAATCTGTACTTGGGAGGCAGAGGCAGGCGGATTTCTGAGTTCGAGGCCAGCTTGGTCTACAGAGTGAGTTCCAGGACAGCCAGGACTGTATGGCCCCACAGTACACATGCAGAGCTCAGAGAACAATTTTGTGGAGTTGGTTCTCTCCTTTAGCCTTTTTTGTGTTCTAGGGATCAAACTCAGGCTACCAGATTTGCAAGGCAAGCACCTTTACCTGATGAGCCATCTCACTGGTCCACTTGTTAAAACTTCAGATGGGGCTCTCACAAGGCTGAACATTTAACTTGGTGAAAGGCATGCTTGCTCGGCATACATGAAGCTCTGTCTTCAATCCCCAGTACTGCAAATATGTAAATAATCAAACAGATAAACAAAGCGACGTCACTCACATGGTCTCACCGACCCTGAAGGTGGGCTTAGATTAGCACAAGTTCTGACCCAAAGATATCTGATCTGGGGACTCGGACTCATTGATTTATTTTGTATTCTTTCAGAGACTCTTATTGGGAATAAGAGCCATTTTGCTATTATGGATTCTGTACTCGGCAGCTTGATCTAGAATGGGCAGAACCAGCAACTACTCACATAGCTTATTACATGACTGCTTGCAAACCAACGGCATGGCAAATCCCAAAGGCTCATAACAAGTGGCCTAGGGATTAGTTGAATGCACAGGAGAGAGCTTTGCTCTGATTATTTTTAGACACAGGTTTTTGATATGGGAAGGTGTGGGGTGGCATTTGAGTGGGTGCCTGCTTCTCACTGTCCCCTGTGTGTCCTCTGTAATACAACACAATTGCAGGAAGCAGTGATTCTAGCACTCACCTTTGCCTAGCTGACAGACCTGGTACTTGTCCTGACCTGCCAGTATTAAGTCAGGATAAACAGACTTGAATTATCTGGTGATATTATAGTGGGGGCCAGTGTAGCTAAGTTCTGGTTGAACTCGGTACAACAAACTGCTCCCACCCATCAGCTGAGCCCAGGACCATTGTGTTGTTGGTGTCACGACAGTAAAGGAAGCTTGAGGAAGAACTTGGCTCTTCTGGAGCAAGTAGAAAAAACATTTCCTTATTTATCTGTCTGTCTGTCTATTTATTTATTTATTTATTTATTTATTGCAACAGAGTTGCTTTGAGGCTTGCACTGTGGGTTTGAGGGTGGCAGTGGAGAAGTGTCCAGGCCTATGGGACTAGCCACCATCACTTCACGGGCCCTGTTCTTCAGTGTGATTGACATGTCCGGCAACTAAGCCATCTCCCAAATCAAAGAGCATGTTTCTCCAAATATTGGCTGCGTGTTTCAAAGAGCCAGAGGAAAGGATTACAGATGTTTTCACCATAAGGGAAACAGTGGGGAGATTGATGGGTTCAGACCGATTTAAGCATTACATGATCTGTGCATGTATTAACGTGAAACTCTGGAAACAGAGACTTCTTATACAACAGCTGAAAAACATAGGCCTTTCTCCAGAAAGCCAGTCATCTGCCTAAGAGCTCACAGATCTGGGTAGTTACTGTGGTTTGGACCTTGGATATGCCTAATAAAGGAGACTTCACTAAAGGCTTGGTTCTCAGGGTGGCACTTTTGTGAATTAGTGGGGACGTTAAGAAGGGTCTTAATACAGACGTTTAACGCCATCAGAGGGAACAAAGCTTTTCCCTCTCTTTCCACTCTTTTCCCTTTTCTCCCTGAGTTCCAGCACTCAGTTGAACAGTAGGCTCTGTGGCATTCTTCCTGCTTCGATGAAAAAAAAGCTACCTCTCCACAGATCCTAAAGCAACAGGGGCAGCTGACCACAGACTAAAACTTTCAAAACTGTGGGCCAAACAAATCTTTCTTCTTTGTGCCGGACAGTTTTATGTCAGCTTGACACAAGCCGGAGTCACTGGAGAGGATGATCCCTCAATGGAGAAAATGCCTCAATACAATCAAGCTGTAGGCAAGCCTTTAAGGCATTTTAATTGATGATGGATGGGGTAGGGCTGGGCCCATTGTGGGTGGAGCCATCCCTGGGCTGGTGGTCTTGGGTTCTATAAGAATGCAGGCTGAGCAAGCCACGAGGAGCAAGCCAGTAAGTAGCTCCTCTCTGTGGCCTCCGTATTAAATCCTGCCCCCAAGTTCCAGTTCTGTTTGAGTTCCTGTCCTGACTTCCTTTGATGATGAACAGTGATAAGCCTTTTCCTCCTCAGCTTGCTATTCAGTCATGGTGCTTTATCACAGTAATAGAAACCCTGACTAAGACAGTCTTTTAATTATCTCTGATATTTTGCTACAGTCACACTAAGCTGACTTATCATGGTGGCTGGCCTGGAGCTTCAGTCTACCTGTTGCTCTAGGGGACATTGGTTACCTGCAGAGCCCAGTGGGGGATGGGAGCACTTCCTACTCATGGCTGCTCTCGCTGTCCCCTTACTTTCTCCTCTCTGGTGCTTTTTAGAACTCAGTTCCCCACATAGGAACTTTTTTGAATATTGAAAGAGAAATAGTCCTACGAGAGTAGGTGCACACATAGAATGTGAAATTACAACAAAACAGAGTTTAAAAGCTTAGTTCATGCAAGCAAAACCACATGTGGAGGCTTCAGATAGGCCCTGCCAGCAGCGGCGATTGTACAAATGGTGATTTTTTTTTTTAACTATACTATAAAAATAACTTCATCGTGGAGAAGATTGAGCCTTGTATGTGGACGCTCCTAACTGGTTCAGTATGTAACAGCGAAGCCTGCTTGCTAATTCCTCTTTCCTGTGTCCCTGGAGTTTACCTCAGCACAGCAAGGAGGACGGTCTGATGTGTGAGGTTTGACTCTGTTGCAGAGGTTTGAATCTGTTGAATCTCTGTTGTGAGGTTTGAATCTGTTGCAGACTTGGGCAGGTGCTGGGATTTGGTGGAGGTTTTTGGACTTCTGGTATACATTCGCTGCAGGTTTGGAACAACCCTTCCAGAAAGAGCCAACCACTGCCAATCCCACTGGTAGTGATTTCTGCTTGTCTGACTTTATTGTAAAAGGAAGGATACACATTTCCTTGCTGGCCAGCTCACTCACTGTGTGCCAGGTGGCAAAGAAGACCAGCTGTGGTCTCCGTATCTGGGATCAAGGGTCTAAGTGAAGGATCTGATCGGGGACAAGGACAAAGCCATGCTGGAGACTTGAAGATGCTGGGAGGTGTCAGGGGACAGAAAGCTTTGGGGCTGGAGAAGGCAGCAGAGGAGTAGAACGGAGCATTAAAGGGTGGGAGGGTTTGCAAAGGCCAACTTGGGGAGAAAGCCTGGAGCTTGGTGGAGTGCGGGGTAGAGGGAGCAAAGTTCAGGACGCTGGCTGGCTCTGAAGCCTAACAGAAGGGCAGTGTGGGTGCTGGCAGCCACTTCTGATTTGCTTAATGGGGAGCCTGAGGGTGACTCCAGGGATGGAGGTGGTGAAAGGGCCAGGAATGCAGAATGAGTTTCTAAGCAGAGGAAATGGCCCAGCCCCTTGCTGCAGCCATATCTGGCTCTCTTGTTTTCTATGCATTTGTCAAGTGATTATTTATTTATTCCCCTGGGATTTAAGTGCTAGTTGCTAGTGCTAGAAGGTAGAGCTGAAGGCCTTTTGTGGGAAGCTGGCCTGGGATGAGCCCTGGTGCTTAGCCATTCAGTGTGTATGTGTGTGTGTGGGGGGGGTTGTGATGTGTGTGTGTTGTCTGTGTGGCATGTGTGTGTATGTGGTATGTGGTATGTGTATGTAGTGTGTGGTGTGTGTGTGATATGTGGTGTGTGTATGTAGTGTGTGTGTGGTGTTATGGTGTGTGTGTGTGTGTGTGGTGTGTGTGTGGCTTGTGTGTGTATGTGGTGTGTGTGTGTAATGTGTGGTGTGTGTGGGGTGTGTATGGGGGGTGTGTGGTGTGTGTGTGTGTGCATGTGTGTGTGTGTGTGCTTGTGTGGTATTTGGGGTACAGGTTGTCCTAACCAGACACGTCCATTAGCCTTCTGCTTGTGGAAGTCAGGAATAAAGGAAGCATTGACAAGATTATTAGCCAATGCGCATCCCACGAAGCCAAAGCTGAAGAAAGTCTTCCAAACTCTCAGGCAGAGGTAACTCTGCCAGGATTAGCTCCAAATTGGCAGGTTGGCTTCTCTTCTTTGGAGAAAGGCTCACTCTGCATCCTTTGCCCTGGCCACAGTGGAGCCTCATGAGAAAGTAGCTGCAGATGAACGACAGAGATGCTTAGAGAGACAAAGGGGGCTGTAGCTGCTGGGCTCAGGAAAGCAGTGGAGCTTGTGATCTTCCCGAGACGCTTTGTCCTTTGAACTTGTCTCCTTTCCTCCCGGTCTTCACCCTTCTGGCTTTACCGCCAACTCTACGACTTGATTCTTTCCGGCTTCACTGTGCCTTTCAGCTAAGACAGTGTGAAGCACACAGGTAATTTTGTGGCATCATTAAGAAGTTTGGTGCTCACTTGGGAGTGTGTGGGCCCCATGCTGGTTTTCCCACTGTGAATCCAGCTTGAGTGTCTTGGAAAGCAGGACTCAGTCAAGTGTGCCCTGCAGTCATCATGGACCTGGGGTGCTGCCATTGTTTGAGTGAGCTATGTCCTATCTAGGCTCTGGCTGTAAGATTAAAAGCATTATATCCCTTACAGTTCATTCTCTTGGCTTTGTGTGTGAGGTAAAGGATGTAATCTCCTAACTTCCTGCTCCTTCCACCATGCCTGCTGCTTGCTGCTCTGCCTCCCTACCATGGTGGACTCTCTGGAACTGTCCATTCCAATAATCCTTTCTTTGTATGAGTTGCTTCTGGTCATGGTGCTTCATCACAGCAACAGAAAAGTAGCTACAGGTGTGGCTTACTCTCTCAGAGGGACAGTGGCAGAGACAATCTGCCTGCTGAAGTGAGCAGAGAAAGGGCTCCTTGTTAGAACTTGGCCTCTGGAAGGGTTGATCATGGCTTGATGTTTTGAGGACTCCAGCCTGTGACCAGAAGAGGACAGAATGACAAAGGCTCTCCCACCCACAGAGAGTGCTTACACTTTCCCTCCATCTTGTACTCAACCATCTCAGTCATCATCGTAAATGTTTACTTAACAATGCCTGGAGACCTTTCAAGCTTCCTGAGTTTAACATTTGCTAAACACCCAGACACTTCCACTCCCTCTGAGGCTTTCCTGCTTGCTGCAGGAATTACCCATGCTTACGCACTGTCTGGAAACTCTTAATAGAATGAGTAAGGGCTCAGTTCCTCAAGGATGGGCTCTCCACAAGAGTGTGGGCAACCCATGAAATCAGGGTACTCCTTTGGGTCAAAGAAAATGAAGACGGCTGTGATGTTGGGAAGCCATTTGGCATTCATGAGCCAGTTCCTCAAGGATGGGCTCTCCATAAGAGTGCGGGCAACCCACGAGGTCAGGGTACTCCTTTGGGTCAAAGAAAATGAAGACAGCTGTGACGTTGGGAAGCCATTTGGCTTTCATGAGCTTCAGAGACTTGTGGCCGGAATGGATGATAATGCTCTCAGAATCCCAGGCAACAGAACAAAAAGTTCATCCTTTGGCTTGGTTCAAAGTCTTTCCCAGGGTTTCTTCATCATGAAATAGGAGCAAGATGCCAGGGAGCGCTTCAGCCTTGTTATTGGCACATGGCTTCAGAATGGAAAGGAACATAGCTGGCCTTTTTCCCAGGCCACAGGCTGAATTTTCATCTGAGTGCTAAGTTCAACTCATCCTCTGGTTGTCATAGATGCGTGTCTACAAGAGATAGGTGTCTAGAAGTTGGATGGCACTTGAAGATGCGTTGGGAAGGTTATGTCCTGGAAGCCTTGGATAAATGACTGTTACTTTATAGTCTAACTGAGTGACGTGCTGTGCAGGTTATACTGATGCAAATTAGCTATAGACCCAGAAACCACTTGGGCAGCTCCTTCTAGAAAGCTGGATAAGGCTGAAGCTAGGGTCTGTCAAGTCAAGGCAAGCAGGAGCTCTTGGGTAGGAGCCTCAATGAACAACAGTGTCCATTGCACTATATCCCACCCAGGTGGCGATTTCCCCTAGAAAAGTTGTCCAACTTTTGACTCCTAAGTCTGGAATCCATTCATTCAGATGAAATCTAGCCTGGAAAATTCACAGGGTGTGCTGACTTGCCCACTTCAGAACTTATGGTCTTGTTGGCATTGTAAAACTGAATTATAGGTTACTGCAGGACTTTTGTTCTCCTAAGGACAACCAACATCAAGTCACAGAATAGATGGACAGCAGTGTCAGCTGTCATTCTCCTGGAAGAGGTGGGTCTTTAGGGACTAATTGGAAGATTGGCACAGATGAGCAAGAAGGTGAGGGGACAGAGTTCCCACTTGTGATACATAGGGTAAGAGATAGAGGGCTGTGAGCATGTGATGTTGGCCTGGATGTGGGAATGTGTGGAGCTTTTAAAGCCTGTAAACAAGGATTGTTCTCATGCCGGGTGGCAGAAGACATGCTCTGGAGCCTTTGATCCAGGGGCACAGGTGGAATATATTCTATTGGAAAGCCACATGAGGCTTCATTGCAATACCAGGGAAGGAGAAAGGTTTGCCAGATCGCTCTCACCTCCACCATCTCCATGGAGGCCCTTCTGAGCTTTGGAAACCCCAAATGCAGTCTGAGAGTTAGTGATAGTGGGTTTTTGTCAAGTTTCTCTTTCTCTGGACCGTTGTAGCCCATCCACAGGGACAAGGAATGACTGCCTTTACCAGAAGCACGGCTGAGTCTCCAACAATGACCAGTGCAGAAGTGAAAAAGGCCAGTGCCAGCTTCTAGTCCTTCACTGCCAATGGCTGGCTGTTTCTTAGTGTCTGGAAAGGTCTTTCATTTTTTATCCTTGGCTGAGGTCACCTCTGACCACTGTCGGGGTAGTTAGTAAGGTAGTATTTTAATCTTAGTCATTTCTGGAAGACCCTGAGTAATCAGGCTTCTGCTAAACTGTCTTTCCTTGCCCGATGACACTCAGACCCACCAATCCCTGAGCTTGCACCAAGATCAAGCCATAAAATTCCACTAATCCCAGGCCAACCTGGAAAGCTCCACTGCTTTCCCCAACTGCAAGTAACTATATATAGGGCCTGCCTCTTGCACATCCATAGTGTTCCATCTAGACATAACAGCCTGTGCTAAAATGCTTTGGAGTCAGCTGCACGGAGTGTGCTTCTTCTGTCCCAAGACCTCAGCTAGCTTTGAGTGTTGGACCTCCATACCAGCTAGCTTTGCTCCAGGCCTTCCTGTCCAGTATCAGTCCTTGGACAGCTTGCCTCTCCCTCGCCTAGGCTGGGGTTCTGCTGGGAACTGACTGAACTCTCTTACATTCCTCTTTTCATCCCAAGAGAAAAGCGGTCGTAGACAAGAGGCCCCTGCTTCTAACCAGCAGGTCAAAGAATGAGCCATCTGCTCCTGATTATGGGTCTTGAAGCTAGGCAGTGGATTGACAGGGCTGACTTCCTGACCTGACAGGGGAACGCTGTCAGTCCATACCTCCCTCTCCAGGGAACCATCACTTCCCATGAGCTGGATTAAGTTCCTCAGCTCCCGCTGAGCTTGGATGGTAGCTTTCACCCGGTAGGACCAAGCCTTGGTGAGGAAGAGCAGAACGTCTCCATTTTATCTATTCCGGTGGTTTTCATGTAGGCCTTGGGAGGCTCATTCTAAAACACAATGAGTCCACACACAAAATAACTACTATTAATCATTATTTCCTGTAACTTCTGCATTAAGCAATCCCAGCAAAGCCAAACATTGTTCCATTTCAGAGTTCCAGGCTAGAGGAGTGGCCTTCCAGTACAAGTAGGAGTCTGTGGCCTTATTGTATGTGAGAGGTGCTAGGTAGGGGGGTCATGGGCTAGGAGACCTCTGACCTTTGTATGCCTTGGAGAATGGAATTTTAATTCTCTCTTTATAGCTTTCAACCAGATCATGTGGCAGTCAGTAATTCTTTCCACTTGAGAGGCCCGAGTCTTTTGTATCTAAGCCACAGACTCTCACAACTGAATGAAAATGATTCTTAAATTTCTTTGTGATTTACCAGCGGGATGAATGATAAGATGGAGGAGGCCAGTGACATATTCAAGATTCCCGAAGACCAGGTGGACTTAGGAAACCGATTGTCTGAGAATCTGCCCATAATTCTTGCCAGCTCAACCAGTTGCTTTCTCTGTGTTTCTAGAGAAGTTGGTATGTCCAACTCTATCTCCCATCAGAACCAGCTCTGCCCCTGCACGTGCCTGCAAGTGCTTTCTTAGGCAGCCTGAGACCTGCGTCCCTGTTCTTTGCCTTTCAGAGTTGGTTAGTACTCTCAGCTCAGCAAGCTCATTATTGGCAGCAAAGTGTTCTAAGTGACCTCAAATCGATCCTCTGATTGTCAAGCCATCCAAGATGTATCACAAAAGTTTGCGTGAGACATAAAAAGTAGAAAGGTATTTAAACTCCCAGATAGAGGACTCTCCAGAATGGAAGGAATTCAGTGTGAAAGATGGTAACTCCCTCAGTGGAAGGGCTCTGAGAAGAGGACAGCAGAGTTATAGAGCTTGTACAATAGCCAAGTTCAGAAATGTTGACCTTTTAGAAAATGATGAAAGCTTGTCCTTGGGGCAGTGGATGGAAAACTGACAAGCTTTGTGTTCCAAGAAATGAAAACCATGCTCCAGACGACCCACGCATCTACGGCAGAGTCAAATGTGTGGGAAAGAGGCAAACCGAAGGTGGCTGCTCTTGGGTAAGCTGTTCCTTGGGAGTCTGTTTAGCTTTGTTTCTTCCTTTTCAAGAATTTCATTTTATCCTATCTATAGTGTGCTGTAGGGCAAGTGGGCCAGGCTACCAGACAGAAGAACTGGTAAGGCTGAGTAAGCTCAGATCCCAGGAATCTCAGAGACTTGAGACTGGCAAGAGTCTAGTCACTCGCTACTCATTTCTGTAATCGCTCTGGCTGGCTTTACTGAGCTTTAACACTTGGGGAAGCATTCTCTCTCCCACCTGACTGGCCAGATATGGTAGTTTTAATATGCTTAGCTCAGCGAGTGGCACTATTAGTGGGTGTGGCCTTGTTGGAGTGGGTGTGGCCTTGCTGGAGGAAGTGTGTCACTGTGGGAGTGGGCTTTGAGACCCTCCTAGCCACATGGGAGTCAGTCTCCTAGCCGTCTTTGAAACAAGAGGTAGAGCTCTCAGCTCCTCCAGCAGCAGCCAAAGTAATAATGAACTGAACCTCTGAACCTGTAAGTCAACCTCTACTGAATGTTGTCCTTTCTAAGACTTGTCTTGGTCATGGTGTCTCTTCACAGCAGTAAAACCCTAACTAAGACACTAGACTCATGAAGCTGCTGCTACCTCTGCCACTGGTGCTGTCACTGCCTTGGTAATTGACAGGAGACCCAGGACCCTGGCTGCCTGCTCCTTGCAAGCTACCCAAAGCCTTCCTGCCTTTCTTCTAAGACTGGAGCCCCATGAAATCTATTCATCCCTGGATCACTTCTGGTGCACTTGTGGAAGTCAGAGGAAAACTTTTGGGACTTGATTCTCTCTTTCCATCATGGTAACCAGGTATCCAACAGAGGTCATCGGGCTTAGCTGGCAAACACTTTTGCCTGCTTGGCCATCTCACAGCTTCTTTGTTTCTTTATGATAAGCTTATGTGTCCCATGCAGACTCTGGGGGTACCTCCTACTGCAGTTATCCTGGTCAGTCTGGCTCAGGGGCAGGACTGCTCTAAGGTTGAGAGCCCTAAATGGCCTCACCCTGCTTCTTGGTTCTCCACATAAAGAACCTTCTTGCTGTCACACATTAGTGGTCTTGAGACTAGGGGTGATGGGATACTCTACATTTCTACTCAGGAACTGCCTAGTAGAGTTCTCTGTCTCCATCCAGGCCACAGTCAAATCCTCCCTGACATTTCTATTTGTTGCTGGAAGCATTAAAAATGAACCTGCAGACTTCCTGCACTATTGCTGGCTACTCTGTCCCAGCTGGGTCCCAGTGGGCTACTCTCTGGCAGGGTAGGAGCTCCCATGTTCTCTTCGCTGCCACACCGGCCCCACGCAACGATCGATCATCCACCCTACAGTCAGCCACCACAACACTCATTTACCTGGTAGAAACAAAACTCTAGAAGCTTATAATTAACCAGTCAGAGTTATATATCAGTAAATTCTCAATTCACAAAATGCCCATACAGATTAGACAAGTTATCCCAATTGTTCTATCCCTACATGATATTTATAACTACTTGTGGCTATTTAAGACCACAAGGGATTAGGATCTTTTCCCTGTCAGTCTGCCTCCATCTTGGTTCCACCCCCTTCTTCCAACTCTTAACTCCACCTCCCTTTTCCCTGTCCAATCACAGGCCTCCTGCTGCACTAATATTTAAATAGATTGGACAGGGAAAATCCCCCCACATCTATTATCCCAATATTCTCCACAAAATGCCCTATTTTGTCCTAATAAGCTGTTCATAGCAGCCTGGCATAAGAGAGCAGGAGGAGTCCACAGACATTAGTGGGAAGTGACTTCATGGGTTCCAGATGCCATATTCAACGGGGACTTGTTTTCTTTGAGAACTATGTGGGAAACTCATAGGCAGCAGGGCCTGTGTGTGTGCTCCATGTGTTCGAGAAGCTTCTCAACTCCCTAGCAGAGCATCTGGCACCCAGTCAGTGCTTAATAAGAGTATAAGTGGAAGAACGCAAGTCGTGACTTAAGCCTGCCTGCTTTCCTTGTACTGCTGGGGCCAGAGAGAGGACTGGAATGGCTTGCTTGCCGTCACACATCCAGGACAGAATGAACCACTCTTCTAGTCACAAGCCCTATCACTTCCCCTCCCTTTAGACTTCCTGTAAGGATAGGTCTGGGGCATTAGCTATAGGAAGAACTAGCTTCTCAGTGAGTGGTTCTAAAGAACCTGGACCTAGCTGCTTCTGCATAGGAAAGCTAACACCATTCTAAGAAACAAAGAGCCTCTTTTTAGAATGTGGCCTGAGGGGTAGATCAGGAAGGAAGCTGGTTGGAATTCTGGAGCTACCTGGGCCTGGAGGATCTGGTATCAGTTCAGCTGAAGAAGGGTAAGTTGCCTACCATGCTGAGATCCTAGGCCACAGGAGACAGTAAGGAACATACCAGAAGGTAAATACCTTCAGGGTACAGAAAAGGGATCGTGCACAGAGCGTGTTCTCACAAACGTCCATGCAGAAGTTCTGGTGCATCAGTCAGCTGTAGAACTAACTGCCTGAGTCAGCAGTCTGCCTGGTTGTGCTCTGCAAAGCAGTCATGAGGGAGAAAATACGATGACTAATAGGGGCATGTTCTGGCATATGGGCTGGCAGGCCTGGCCTGGGCTGGGTTTCCTGCTGATAGGACATGGGTTTATATCACAGGTTCACATCTCAGGTGGCTCTACCCCTGCCATGAAGGGACATAGATTTCTCTTTAGCGGGTGCTCTGGGGCTCTCTCGACTTATTTGAGAGGTAAGGCTAATTATTCACGACGTAAGTAATTAAGGAATGACCCAGGTCTTGTTTCTCCTGCTGCAGTGGCTGAAGAGGAGGCAATTTATACAGTGGAGTGATTAACACTGATCTCTGGGACAATCAGTCCTTGACCTGAAAGAAAAATGTCACGGACTTAGAGTCAAGGCACAGAGGTTAAGATCCTTACCTTTCACTTCAGACTGATCTTTGAGTGCTTCTTTGCAATTGTCACGGGGTTGAGGGGAGGGTGCGGGGTCCAATAAGATTGTGTCCAAACAAATAAATTGACAAGTTGAAACATGTTTGAGCTTAAAGATCATTAACTAGAGACTATAAGGGTTACTGCCTAAGGGCTGGAGGAGAGCAGTATATGGGTTTAGGTATCAATGCTTTGGGTAATGTCAAATTTAGTGCTGTCTTGGGCTACACTGCACTATGCTCATTCTGTCAATAGCCTTGCCAAAGGGTCACTCCTTTCATCTAGCGTATTATTTCTGGCACCTTCCCCTTAATACCCATTCCTAACTCTGCGTCAACCTAGATCATAACCAGTTCCAGGCACATGAGTTCAAATAAGACACTGAAGTCTTCTGAGACCCAGAGGATATTACAGAAGCTCTCTGTGCTTTGGGGTCCAAGCTAGGTAAGAAAGTGCCAAAAGCTAGACGTATTAGTTACTTGTCTCTTGGTGTGACAAAATATCTGACAAGAGCAACTTCAGAGAGCACAGTTTTATTTTGGCTCACAGTTTGAGAAACCACAGTTTGAAGGCTCACAGTTTGAGGGCTCACAGTTTGAAGACACAGACCATCCTGTCAGGGAAAGTGTGGCATCTGGAATATCAGGTCATGTTGTAACCACAGTCACAGATAAATGTTAACACTCCATTAGCTTTCTTCTTTGTATTTTGTCTAGGATCATAGGTCATAGATGGTGTTGCCCATATTTAGGGTGAGTTTCCCCACTTCAGCTAAACTTCTCCAGACACATCCAGAGGTGTGTGTCTTAGATGACCAGAAATCCAGTCATGGTTAACCATGACACTATATGAACACCATTCTTCATCATTGCTCTGGACAACAGCTAATCTTCAAAACAAGCTGCTGTTGGAAATGTGGGCCCTTCTTTGAATCATGCATTTGATTGCTTTCTCTGTCTCCTAACGCTTGGATTTAGAACATTTCCCTAAGGCTCAGTGTTAAAGGCTTGCCCTCCAGCTTTGTGGTATTAGGCAGAAGTGAGAAGTTCAAAAGATTAAGCTTAGGGGGTTGTCTTTACATCATTGGAAGTCAGTCTCTGGCCCATTGTCCATATTTCAGATGCTCAGTGGTCACACACTGCTAGTGGCTACTGTTTGGAAGGACACAGGTACAGAGCATGTGTAGCCTTGCATTAAATTCTTTTAGACAGCACTCCATGGATCTGCCCCAAGTGTTTTTGTCTATCTGAATGTGGAAGTGAATATGACTTTTTTATTTTAAATGCAGAGGAAAGACAACTTGATTTTTAGTTCTTGGTATTCAGATCTGATCTTTTAATGGGAAAATAGTTGTGGAGTCAGACTATTGTGCTGAAAACAAATTTCCATATCTCAGCAACTGAGTTTGGATGGCCTATTTCAAAGATGTCTACCATGGCATAGAAGAGAAGTTCACTTGGATGAAGTTGGAGGGAAAGAACTTGTGATGTAAGGGAAGCAAAGCACAAGCAGATCCTTTTCTAACCTTCAGAACAGAGGCAGGGGAGGAAAAGATGGGGCTCGTAGGCAGCTGGCTTGTTGAGTTGTCCTTTCCAGGCCCAGGCTTGTGTATTAGTTGTGGTGTCGTGACAAAATACTTGGTAGAAGCAACTTTTTAAAAGATTTATTTTGGTTCATGGTCTCAGAGGGCTAAGTCCATTATTTCTGGAACAGAACATTATAACAACAATAACTGGAGGTAGAGGATAGCCATTCACGACTTAGCTGACAAGACAACAAGAACTGGAGATAGAGGACAGCTGTTTGCTTTATGGATGACCAGACAGCAAGAGCTAGAGATGGGAAATAACCATTCACTATATGGCTGACCAGAAAGCAGGGAAAAGCATTACAGGAAGAAGACATGGCAAGATAAAACCCTCAGACATCCCTCCAGGGACCTACTTCCTCCAATTCTGTCTATCTTTTATCTGTGGCCAGTAGTGCCTCAATAGTGTCATTCATTGATTAGGTCAAAGTTCTTATTATCTAACTGTCCGTGGAAACACTTTCATCAATATACTTGGAGATATACTCACTAATCCTCTCAGTGGTTGAGTCAAGTTGACAATAAATGTAACTGGAAGGGGAGCTCCACATTAAAAAAAGTTTGTCATACATGATGCTAGGGATAGCCATGTCTGTCTGTGGCACACAGTGTCCATGGAAGGTCTTCCTTCCAGGCTTTGAGCTTCCTTCCTTGGGGCTTTCTTTCTACCCCTAGGTAGGTAGATATTGGGCTGGTAGCTAGAGACTTACTGTGATATTCATCATAGCAAGATAAGGTGACCAACCAGGGTCAGTGTTGAACGTCCTAGATAGTAATAATCCAATGGGTTGGCATGGATACAGTGTTGTTAAGAGGAACCAAGGTGCAGTAGACAAAGATTATCAGGACCACCTTGGGAGAGGTCCATTCTTCAGCCTACATGGTGTTATGATAACAATCCAAACACCTCTCTAGTGCATAGAGATTATGTCCAGTTTGGAAAAGAAAGAAAATACCAAATCAGAGGGCACCTACATCTCACTGACCCAGGACCAGCAAGCAGTTTTCCTCCTATAAACCCATAGACCATTTTATACAGAAAAATCAGGAGGAATGGAAGTCTAAGAAACAGATTTTCATCTAAGCAAGTCTATGTGTTCCCTTAAGGAATTGTTTACATGAGCGGATGAGAGCAAGTGTAGACAGTGTGGCGTTACTATTGCTAACCAGAGGCTGGGGACTCAAGAAAAAAGAGATCACCATAGTTACAGACCTCCAGATCACCTCATTTTCTGAGTCCAACTAGGGCAGTGGTTCTCAACCTTCCTAATCCTGTAGCCCTTTAATATAGTTCTTGTGATAACCCCCAACCATACAATTATTCTGCTGTTACTTAATAACTAATTTTGTTACTGTTATGAATTGTAACAGAAATATCTGATGTGTGACTACTGTGAAAGGGTCATTCAGCCTCCAAAGGGGTCATAGCCCTTGGATTGGAAACCATTGGTAGGCAGTCTGATGGAAGTTCAATACGCAAACTAGATGTATAAGCAGGGACTGGTAGCTGTGGCTGATCATGAACCAGGAACAAAGGGAGATCATGCAAAGAGGGACAGGAACAACTTGAGGTCTAGCGGAAAGGCCTGACCAGTGGAAAAAGGTGTCCACTCTAGAAGCTCTTTCTAGGTGGGTCATTGCATGTTCTTCGGGGTTGTCTGTACCATGCTGTATCAGGAAAGTCTATGGTGAGTGACAGAAAATCCAGTTCAGATGAGCAGAATAGACTTGACTTTTTCAAGTAACTGAAGGCACAGGAGCTTTTCATTCCATCTCCAGCTGGTTCAATCCGGAGCTCAGCCCATGTCATAAGAAGTTGGTCTGAATCATTCTCTCAGCTCTGCTGTTCCCTGTTTAGACTTCATTTCTGCCTAATTCCATGATGGCAAAATGGCTGCCTACAGAGTCTCATTGCTTTTCATTGGTCCTGACTATTTCTAGCACATATTGTTCATCCAACCACATGCCAGGGTGAATTCAGTGTTCTGGTTGTGCAGTCTTGGTTCATAGGTCTGCCTGGAGTCAAGAGAGTTTGGACTATCTGCATCCATGGTATAACAAGAAGATGAAGGTTTTTAACATGTTCTTTGTGCTTCATGTACAGCAGGTAGTCTAACCCTTAAGCTTTTTTGAAAGATCTTAAGTCAAAAAGCTTAGGGATATATATTCATATAGGTGTGTGTTAATATATAGTTAATATATACTAATATAATGTAATACATAAGTATGGAGAGTAAACTATAGTTGGTCATTAACATACCTGGCAGTGGTTTTAATCGTGCTTTAAATATCATGTTCTTATCAAGGAGTTTAGCTGATGGATCCCCTGTATTCTCTGTAAGTACCTCCTGCTGTCGTCACCTGCACCAGGGTGACTTGTTTTGGTGTGATAGTTAGGATTCTGATGCAGACAATGAACTGAAAGCTATGCTCAGTCAGAAAGGCACACTTTCAGTGTGCTTGGTTTCCTGATTCCGTGGGAAATGGTATGGCTAAAGGGGGGGTCATTAATATCTAACCTGTTTTAATCTGGATGCAATTCTAGGGCTCAGACCATTGGTATTCCTTGGAATTTGCCCGTGGGTCACAAAAACTTCAAGACTATTGTTAATGAGGTTGTGCCTATTTGTATAAAGTTTCAAGGTGAAATATTTTTAGAGATTTACAGTGGCTGGCATTGGCTTTGCGTTCTCGTTTTATTTTAACTACCAATATTTCAGACTACAGAGAGGACACAAAAGGAACCCTAAAACTGGGATGGGGAGATACAATAGGGCAACCTGAAATTCTGGCCAGAGATTATCAGGTGACAGGTGGCACAGACTACATCAAATATTGTCTCCCCCAAATTCATATCTACTTGGAACCTTTGACTGTCACCTCCTTTGGAAATAAAACATTGTAGTCACATCAATTAACATGAGGACACCCTATCTTAAGGATGGATTTGAAACCTAGGAACTTTTAAGAAAAAAAAAAGATGCTGGTAGTCTCAGGATGGGGATGGCCAAGACAGATGGATTGCTTGAATTTGAGGCCAGTGTGGGCTATGTAGTTTCAGGTCAGCCTGGGGTATAGAGTTGAGATCCTGTCTCAATAACAAAAGCTAGTGATGAAGTGAGAAAGGAAAGGAAAGGAAAGGAAAGGGGAAGCACATAGAGAGACACATAGAGAATCCTGGGGTGATGCAGCTGTAAGCCCAGAAGGATCAAAAGCTACCAGAAGTTGGAAGGGCAAGAGACCCAGTCTCCCCTGGATCTTACAAAGAGAACAGAGCCCTGCTGATAGCTTGAGTCCCAACTTGTTACGTCCAGAACTGAGAGAACAGACTTGTGCTGCTTGCTACTGTTGTTTAAAATTTTTAAATTTATTTATTTTTCTTTAGTGTTTGAGAATTTCATACAGTATGTTCTTATTATATTATCTGCCACCCCCTAACTCCTCCCAGATCCTTCTCACCTCCATGTCCACCCAACATTATGTTCTTTATCTCTCTTAAAGAAGAAAAGAAAACAGCCACTAAAAATATGGAGTCTGTTTTGTGTTGGCCAATTACTCCAGGAGTGTGGTTGATAACCCATCGTTACTGCATTGGAGGCAACCGGTTTTCTTTCTCCCAGCAACTGATTTTCTTTCACTGATTATTTGTGAGTAGCTTCTTGTCTAGGGGACTTTGCCTGCTTTCTCGCCTTCACACTGAGATCATGCTTTTTATTACTTGTGGATGTTAGCTTTTAAGCTTCAGATCTGTGTGTCTCATTTAGAATAGACAAAGAGGTTAGGTGTCTAGTAAGAGACGAGGGATGAGGAGGGAATCTTCCAAGGAAGGGGAGAGTGGGGGAGGGAAAGGAGTATGGGAAGGACCACTAACTAAAATCTTCTTGAAAAGTCATATTAAAACATATTGTAGAAGATTATATGTATGTATGTATGTATGTATGTATGTATGTATGTATGAATATATATAATGGAATATATGCAATGGAATATATACATGTGTGTGTGTATATATATATATATATATATATATATATATATATATGTAATTTAGAGGAAGTCACCATATAATGAGAAACACAATGCCTTAAATAGATATCATATGCTACCAAATATAATCCCCAATTCCAGGAATGAGCTATATCTTTTTGAGTTGCTGGACAAAAGGATCTCATAAGTCTCCCTACCCCCAAGCACTATAGGCTGAAGACACCATAAATCTATGGCACAGAACATGGGGAAATCTAGCTGGTATTCAACTGGTAGCTCCCCCCCCCCCACTGGTTAGCATTTATAGTGAAAGAGGGTGCCATATATGCTTCTAGAAGAAAAAGGTGATCATCAGTCTTACTCAATTATGAAACCCGAGAGCTGTAATAACACTTTGTCTGCAAGATGTGTGCCCTGACACAGTAGTGCCACGGACATTAGGGGAATAACCAACCACTCTTAAAAGCTGGAACCTATTTCTGACATTGTTAATGAAGCAAAGGACCTGAGATTAGCTAAGGCCATGGGCCCAGCGGAAAATCTATCGCTATTCTGCTAAAGGAACATAGCTATAAAATGACATCTAATTATATATCACTGTACCTATAGATCATTGCATCACTGAACCTTTAGCAGAGAAGCTTCTTCTTACAGTGGATGGAAATTAACACAGAGACCCAGATCTGGACAATGTACAGGGAGTGAGACTTGGGGTTGTTCAGCTCTGCGTGGGATGTCTTTAACACACTCCTACCCTGAAGACTCGGGGATCTATGTAGAAGAGGGATCAGAAAGATGGATTTAAGAGCAAGAAGTGGTAGACAATTTCAAGGAAACAGTATTTTTTTTTTTAGATAAAATGGGGCAGATATATAATATGAAGTCACAGCGACTATGACATTATGAATTAGATATCTGCTCTTTTAAGCCGACATTTGTGATACAGAGATCTTGAAAACTATATGAGAACTTTAAAACCTAAGGCCTGGAGCAAATCAAAAACTGAGTACCCCAGCACAGAGGATACCAGGGCATTTAATTTTTGCCCGGAGACAATGCTGACGTTTTATTTTTAGGGTACATCCCTTGGCCCTACAGTTTAAGAGCCCAGGGAGCCAGAAAAGCCTGGAATCCAGTTTGGTCTATCTGCCAAGCCTACTGACGGCTGTCAGCCTTCTCCTGTTGGGGAGAGAATCTTCTTATCCGAAAGGGAAGATGTCCAATGTTAGGCGAGAGTTTCTGAGCTGAGACTCCGAGGACTTTCTCTTGTGTAATGATGTGTTTGGTAAGTCACCCTGGCCCCAAACAAAGTGAAGCAAAACAAAAGCCACACACTGCTTACACACATGGAGACCAGAAACAAGCAAACGAGCATTTTTGCTCTCAGTCTATTTCAGTTATCTCAGTTATATCCCTGGGTTTGGATCTGGAGAGGAGCTTCAGGGTTTAGGAAGTAAGAGGTTTCTGACTTGGCATGACTCTTTTAATCCTCCTTATATATGAGGCAGCATTTGGGGGCGAGAGAAATTAGTCCTCTCTTTAAAAGTGTAGCAAAATGTTACAAATGTCTAAAAAGTTGGGGATGCTGGGCTGGCACAGGTGACTGGACATAGAGAGCTCTACTTTCCAAGTGTCCTCATTTACCACGTTCAGAGGCTGGGCCACTACCTACGCCACAGAGGGAGGTCAAGCTGGTACTTAATGGAAGAAATTTAAACCGAAAATGTGCCCTACGGTTTACATTAGTGTTGGGAAATCTTTTACTCTAGGGAATGTTAAAACTATGTTAGAACAAAGTTTTTAAATTAGCCCCAGGTGATCAAAGCATGGTGAACACCCACACTCAAAGCAGACCTGCTTTGTCCTTCCCTAACTGAAAATCAGAGCCCTCTGGCAGTGACCTTGGGTGAGTTACCTCAAATTCTCTTTGAGCCTAAGCCTTTGTTTTTTTTTTTTGTTGTTTGTTTTGTTTTTATAATCCAAATAGTTCTGAGTCAAGGGTCATTGTGAAGGTCAAGTGAGAGCTCCTAGGAAATAGCCCCATAAATTCTACAGAGCCACGCAACCAGTGGTGGTTACAAGAACAGGCATCCCTGGCTTTCCTCATCCCCACATGTGCACAAATTCAAGGTGGGTCTCTCTTCCTGTGATTTGGGGTCTATGGCTCAAACTCTGATCATCATATCAGGCAGCGAGCAGGTTTATCTGCTGTATGTATTATCTTGTAAATCCACCGCAGGTTTGGGAGGGGCTCCCCTTCACCCAGTTTTCTCCTGGTGAGGTTCTCGGTTCTCCACCTGTCCTAGGCTGTTCTCATGAATCCAGATTGGATCAGACTTTTTCCTGCTCTCAGTGGTGTGAAACAGTGGTTTTCAGATGTGCCTTGCCCTAGCCGACTCCATTTTTTACAAGCATTTGATTCTATTCTGAGCATAAATAAAGAGGCAGCATGCACCTGATAGGATCATATGTCTGACAGCATCACCTAATAAAACTTACCAGATTAGACTGAGGGCATATAAGTACATGGGTGTATCAAAACTACAAAGGCCCAAAAAGGTATCGAATATAATAGACCAACAAAAGGGGCAGCACTCTCTTCTGTGTGAGGAAAATTTAAGAAGGCCGCCACAGCGGCGCAAGCCCCGGAGGGGCTTCCGCCTCAGTGGCGGGTCCCACATCAGGGAAGAAGATGCTATGGTTCCAGCGGCCCGGAGGCCTTGGCGGCGGCAGGCCCCAGTAACACGAGGAAGTCCTTGGTTCCAAAAAGGTTTATTGTCATGGCAGATAATAGATGGATCTAGGCGTACCCCCCAAAAAACTCAGGGCAGTCCTGAGTTATATAGGGAGGGAGAAAGGGGGAGGATCTGGGGGAGGAATGTTTAATTTGCTCTGTCCTCTGGCCTTCATTAGTATGTAAATCTCTAGGGCCTGAGGCCTATAGCCTGGCCCATGTGACTCTATGGAGATCTATGTGACTGCTTTTCAGGATCCTAGATGATGGGAGGGACCGAACTCCTGCCGGTTCTCACGCAGAATTCCACGGAGAATCTCGGGGTTCTAAGCACCTGCTCAACCATGACCTAGGATACCCTTATGCAGTCCCACACTTCTGGACCTCATAGAAGGAAAGACACCTAACAGTCTGATGGTAACAGCCTTATTAGCTCCTCATCTGACCATTTAGTGCATGGGTGGGTCAAAGGATCCACAGCAGAGATCTCTATAGTCCCTGGGGGTTCAGGTCTTCACAGTTCTCATTGTTGGACAAGTTCCCTTGAGTTGCGGACTGCCTGTCCATTTTTTCTGGACTCAGACCATCTGATCAGATCCATAATTGAGTGAGTCAGACATGACGGGATAATAAAATGATGGAGTAGAGAGGGCGTGGGTAGGCAGGTTCAGGCAGGGAGAGGATGGAATAGGAATCCCTTTGCTATAGAGAAGGAGATGACACAGGAGCAAGATACAATGAAGCTACAGTGTTCCGGAGCCCTAATGAACACTGCACTCCAGCGGCAGGGTGGGGGTGAGGGTCTGAAGGCTACAAAGCAGAGCCTTGAAAAAGTTGAGTCAGTAAGGATTTGTCTGCTGCTTCCAAAGGAGCCAAGGCTCTATTCCCAGAAGCAGCTGCCCACCGGCAATCCCTCTTTGCCTCTTTTTGGATCTGGACTGTAAATAAATCCATGATCTTGTTGCTTCCTCTCCCTAGGCTTGCTCATTTCCCAGAAGGCTGTAGCTCCAACAAAGAGTTTAGCAATTCCAATGAATGCTGAAGATGTGGGTACAAGCCAGCCCAGAAGAAGCTGGAACAGCTTCCTTATCCCCACCCCTATCTTCACTTTCTGCCCGAGGCCCTGTTCCTTTTATAAACGCCAAGGCAGAGAGAAAAGAAACATACAAAATTGTTTTTCCCTGAAGAACAAGGCTAGTAGGCAAGACACAAACTTCCTGGGCTTTGTAGAACAGAAGGCAACAGAGATGTCCAGGAGGGGGAAGGAAAACAGAAAGCTCAGGTGTGTTCTCAATAGCACAAGGAAACAGCCAACTGACATCAGGCAAGAGCTGATATAGTGAGGACTCAGTCAAGATTTGTTGTTGTTGATTGGATGGAGATCTACTTTCCTGTAAGGTCCAGGAATATATATTTCTCAGTTCCCTACTTTCTGTTATTGCTGGTGCTTCCTGTCCACAGTTCACACACCAGGATACAAACGCAGATCAGAATCCCATTTAGATGCATGATGCCTAACAAAGGCATCTTCAAATGTCTCTTGAGATGATTGATGAACACGTTTTCATATGATGCCATCATGGCCTGACTGCCTGTTTATACATTCAATCTCTCTGTCTCTCTATTGTCCAGGTTAGGCAGAATATTTTCCATTTTGGAGGGGCTAAATATTTTCCCTAAGGGATTCACTAAGACATGAATTTGAATTCAGTTCTGTCGAAAGCAAAGCCTGAATATCTTATTGCTACTTCCCACGACATTCTCAGCTTTCTAAACTGTTCAGAATACTTAATATTCTATGATTCTGCAACAGAATAACCCTCTGCTTAATGCAGTAGAAAAATAAACATACTCTAGTGCCTTGGTGTTGAACTTTGCAGCCTCCAGAATGGCAAAACAGTACATACCTGTGTCTTTAAATTATCCATTCTTAGATATTTTACTGTATTAGCATATGTAGCCCAAACACCTGCCCTTGTGAAAGGGAGAGGGGAATTGAATTTATAGTATGAGTAGTGGACAGGAAATTGTAACCATAAAATTAACCTAAGCTCATGCTTGCCCTACTTCAGGGCATTTGACAAAAACATTCGTTAACAGTCCCCAAACACAAACTGCTCAAGGAAACAATTGAGCAAGAGTCAATAGAAACGATACAGGATGGAATTATTCTAAAAATTCGGTATATTGCAAGTATTGATTACAGCAAATAAAGAGCCTATGGGATACTGCAGGCAAGGGGAAGATCAGAAGCAAAGATCCACCAATGGTGGGTAAGGGACATATGAGAACCAGTTCTCTGGAGGAGTCACATGAGGGTGTGTGTGAATGGAAACACAGTACCGCTCTGATTACTTCACACCTAGCAAGGTGACTGGCATCATAGGAGGGATGGATGGGAGATTGGATCTTCCTTAGAGGAAGCTTCAGTCTAGGAAAGGGATCAGATGATCAGGTAAATAAATGAATGCCGTAAACTATGGTGGGTTCGATAAAGGGGTTAAATGCTGTCACAGGCTAGAAAAGCCATCGAGTGTTCAAAGCTTAGTGAGCAGTCCTGTGAGAGGTTGAATGATACCAGTGCTGAGAGAAATGAGCTGATGGAGGCCTGGCTGGTGAAGTTCCAGGGGGAGCTTTGAGAGTTCCTTAAGTACTTATCTGTCAGAGCCATTGTATATTTTGAGTTATCTGTGGTTCTGGTTAGCTGGGTCTGAAGAATCAGCTGTGCTTGACAAGAGACCATCACAGCTGAAGTGAAACTTTTCCTTTCCTGTGACAATTGGTGCTGGTTAACTGGAACTGAGGAATTAGTGGTAATTAATAAGAGACTAGCATCACTGAGATGAAATCTGGGAGGTGTTTTCTCAGAATCCACACACAGAAGCTTTGTTCCAGAGGCGACCAAGGTTGTAGTTCCTACTGGCAGCAGAATTTGGTGGTGTCAGAGTCTCTCAGGAAGTACTGGTTTTGAAGGCATAAAAGGGGTCATGGAGAGCAGCAGAGGCTTGGCACTGTTAGGCAGGGCTGGAGGCCCTAGAGAGAGCCCAGAGTGTCTTGATATTGATGAAAATGAAGCGGTTTTAACAGAAGACCCAAGAATTTTGGAGATGACCATACCATGGGATGACCACCAAGAACAAGAACAGTAGAGCCTCCTAGAGCATAGAAGACAAGCTGTGTGTGCTTCAGATGGCAGAGCTGAAGAAATGACCCAAGCCCTTTGGAGGAGCCCAGAAGATTGTAAGTAAATCGACGACAGTTGGACACTGAGTTATTTATACTGTTGGAGCCTGGCTTTTCTTTGATCTGATGTTGACTGCATCCTGGTTATTCCCTTTTGAAGTAAGGAAGCGTTTAACTTATTTTATATTGTGATGTGGATATTAATATGTGATCTTGGGGATGAACAAGAAAGGAAAGGTTATGGCTTAACAGTGATGTGTTTGTGTGTCAGGCTCACAAAGAATCAGTTGTGCTGAACTGTTTTGCGACAACTTGACAAAAACTAAAGTCATCTGAGAGCAGTGATCTTAAATTAAGACAATGCCTCTATAAGATGATCCTGTAGGCAAGCCTGTAGGTCATTTTTTTATTTAGTGATTGATGGGGAAGAACCCAACCTATTGTGGGTGGTGGATCCCTGGGATCTATAAGAAAGCAGGCTGAGCAAACCATGATGAGCAAGCTAGTTAGCAGCAAGCACCCTTCTGTGGCCTTAGCATCAGTTGCTGCCTCCAGGTTCCTGCCCTGCCTGAGTTCCTGTCCTGATCTTCTTCCATGATGAATAGTCACATAGAAGTATAAGCCAAACAAACCCTTGCCTCCCCAACTTGCTTTAGTCCTGGTGTTTCATCACAGCAATGATAAATCTAAGACATTATACTTGTATTTTATTAAACTATTGCCTATTTTTCCTCTCTAGAGTCTCTTGACTGTGTTTTTCTTCATTTCTTCAGTTCAGTTGTTTGTGGCTCACAAACAAAATGACTCTTGGGAATGGGTCTGAAACTAGACTTTTGGTTTTGTAGATAGCAGTAGGTTGGGGTGAACAGTTTTCTTAGAGAACTAAGGAAGTAATTTTCATTTTAAAAGAATGCTTCCAGTGTTATGTTTGGTTTTGTTTCTTTGATGTGAATTTTTAAAGGTGGATTGTATCTTGGAAAGGTTTTTCTTCTCCTGACTCTGTGGCAGATAGTTTTACTGGGTATAGAAGTCTCAGTTGGCAGTCATGGTCTTTTAGATTTTTTGAAATGTATTGCTTCATGTGTTTATGAGTTTCAGAGTTTTTATTGAAAAATCAGGTGTTATTCTGAAGGTTTTCTATTATATGTGACCTGCATTTTTTCTCTTGCAACTTTCAATATTTTCTCTTTTTTCCTTCCTTCCTTCCTTCCTTCCCTCCTTCCCTCCTTTCTTTCTTCCTTCCTTTCTTTCTTTCTTTCTTTCTTTCTTTCTTTCTTTCTTTCTTTCTCTCTTTTGTATATTTAGTGTTTTAACTATGATAAGCTGTGGGTGTCTCTTTTCTGGTCTTGACTAGGTGAGTTATGAGTGGATTTTGTATTTGTATGAGTGTGTCTTTCCTTAGCTTGGGGAAATTTTCTTCTATGATCTTGTTAAAGATCTGGTCTATACCATTGACCTGGAATTCTTTTCCCTGATGTGTGCCTATAATTTGAAGGTCTGTTTTTTTAGTTTATTTGTTTTTTTTTGTTTTGTTTTGTTTTTTGTTTTGATGATGCCCCACATTTCCTGAATTTTCTTTTCCTGTGATCATTATTATTTTGGTATTCTTTACTTATTTAATCTATATTCTTTATTTTATATTTGAGTCCTGATATTCTATCTTCTGGTTGGTTCATTCTACTGCCAAGGCCTTCACCTGAGTTTTCTGATCGGGATTTTGAAATTTTCAGTTCCATATTTACTTCATCTGGTGTTTTCTCCAATGTTCCCACTACTTCAGGCTTTGAATCCTGAACCATCTTCCTCATTCATTCAGCTGTGGAATTGTATTTTCTTGGACATCTCTCAAGCATATTGTCATCATCTTGGGTTTCAATGAAGTATTTGTTCATGTTTTCTTTAAATTCCTTGAATTCTTCAATGTACGTTGTGAATGTTATTTTAGGTTCTGCATCCTGGGGTTTTCATTAGACACCTTTTCTATAGGGCCAGCGAGTTTGATGAGAGACTGTCTTGGCCATATATGCCTTTTTTTGTTTTTACAATTTGGCTTGAGCATGTGGCCCTCTTTCCTTGGTTGTATGACTGAAGTGATAATCTGGCCTGCTTTAGATTAGGCTAATGCAGGAGCTCTGTGACTGGAGACAGGCTAGGTAAAACTCGTGGGTGAGCTTTTTGACTTAATGAGGCAAAAATGGCTCCAGAACCATGGGTCTGGTGCTAGGCCTATGGATGCAGAAATAACAATGGGTAGAGGGAAGGCTGGAAGAGGAAAGGAGTGTCTCTGCAGTTAAAGACAGTTCTCAAACAGAGCAGGTTCAAAGTCCACTGATCTGGTCCTATACCTATGGGTGTGAAGATGGTCACAGCTAAGAAGGATGGGCCATAGAGGAGAGATGAGAAAGGGAAGAAGCAACTTACCCAGCAAAGGCAAATAGCAATAAAAAAGGTTTGCAGGTGGGGGTCTGAAAGTAGGTTTGTGGTTTTACGGATGACAGAGGGTTGGGGTGAGTCATCTTCTTAGAGGTCTAAGAGAGTTGACTTTCATTTTGAAAGATGGCATCTTTTTGATAAATACGGCTTGTTGGAAGATAGATCTGGATTTGAATTGGAGTTCTTTCCTTTCTTGCTGTGTGACCACAAGGATGGTACCTAACATTTTTTAGTTCACTTTTTTTGTCTGTAAAACTGAGGATGGGGATGCCATCTTACAGCTGTGTGTGGCTCAAAGATGAACTATCTAAAGTAGTGGTGAATACTGAGTATTCGTGTGCTCCTTAAGAGGTTTTACTGTCATTTTGAGAATTGGGTTTTCTGGTTCTAAATTTTACATTTCAGTGATTTTGAACTAATTTCGGCAGCAGAAGCCATCCATATCTTTAATGTTATGGTTCCTACAACATGTACTTTGGTGGTTAAAAATGAGAATATTCAATTTTCAAATGCATCAGTGGGAGGCAGAGGCAAGCAGATCTCTGAATTTGAGGCCAGCCTGGTCTACAGAGTGAGTTTCAGGAGAGCCAAGGCTACAAACAAACAAACAAAACCAAACAAACACATTCAGAGTAGATTAATGACTGTGTTACCTGGAGAAAAGAGTCAAGGTCTCAAGATGTTTTCTTTCTAGTAATTTAACAAGAATATCTCCAGTTGTTGAACTTTGTATTAGTCTGTTTTATTGCTGGGAAGAGACACCATGATGAAGACACTTGTAAAAAAAAAGAATGTAATTGGAGTCTTGCTTACAGTTACATATGGAACTTGCTAAATGTTAAGGAAGAAAAGGTTGGCCTGAGGAATTGAAAAGAAAGTTAAAAGAATATCAGAAACTGGACCTCAATTGTACATGCTTACAATCTCAAGGCTTGGGAGAATGAAGCAGAAGGATTGAGAGTTTGGTGTCAGCCGGGCTACATAGTTCATGGAGAGCATGGGCTACATAGAGAAAACCCAGCAGATTAAGAAGCAGATGAGAAGGAGGAGGAGGAGGAAGAGGAGGAAGAGGAGGGGGAGGAAGAGGAGGGGGAGGAAGGGGGAGGAAGAGGAGGAAAAGGAGGAGGAGGAGGAGGAGGAGGAGGAGGAGGAGATCTGCCACCATTCTTGGTATCTTGGTACAGAAAAAAAGTTTAGGGAAGAGAATTAGGCTATATCTACCTTCGGTGGTGCCTTAATTTCTTTGACGGTTGCTATGATAAAATATTTTGATAATGGTAACTTCAGGAAGAAAGGGTTTATTGTGGCTCACGGTTCCAGGGTACAGCCCATTATGGTAAGCAAGCAAAGGTAGCAGGAGACTGAAGTATCTGGGTATCTTGCACTTCATTAGAGAGCAGAGATAGAGAGGATATTTGGTGCTGCTTGGCTCCCGTCCTCTGCTTACAGCATTCAGGATCCCATCCAGGGAATGACCCTACCGCAGTTAAGATGAGTCTTCCTACATAAATTAGCGTAATCAAGCTGAGTCGTCACAGACATTCTCAGAGGTTAACCTCAATCTACATCATTCCTTGCAGGTGTCTGGAGACATGACTCCTCAGTGATGCTTGAACAGTGGTTCTCAGCCTGTGGGTCGAGTTCCCTCTGGGGGGGTGGAACAACCTTTTCATTATCAGGGATTGTAAATCAGGTATTGCCTTTCACTGGGGTCACCTAAGACCATCAGAAAACAGAGAATTACATTTATGACTCATAATAGTAACAAAAGTACAGTCATAAGATACCAGCAAAAATAGTGTTATGGTTGGGGGACATCACAACATGAGGAACTGTATTAAAGTGTCACATCATTAGGAAGGTTGGGAACCACTGTTCTTGATTCTATAATATTGATAACTGGCATTTATATATAACCATTATAACCATCATAGGTTGCCCAAATACCAGGGCAGTGGCATCTTCTGCCACCATATGGGACAGAACTGTGATTGGCTTATGTAGGGAACACAACATTACATGTTCCTTTTTCCCCTGGATCCCTAAGTCTGTGGCTTCCTTGCTGAATCTGTCTTGCCCATAAGCTAGTGTGAGGGTAGGCTTATGAGTTCACCTGCCGCCAGCAGCTGAAGACGTAGAATGAGTTCCCTTGACCACTGTCCTTGGTAGATGATGAAGCATGGGCAAGAGGCAGGTGCCTATGATTTAACTCTAAAACCATTGATGGGGAGAATTCTGGGGAGGGAAGCTAGAACTTCTCCCATCTCAGGGAGTAATGAACCTGGAGCATGCCAGAGCTTAAATGAATCCTGTTCTAGGCTGCTGGCAGCACCTCTAGGGGCAGGAGACACATTGGCCAGTTCTGTGCTTATTTTTGTTTGTGCTTTGGGTTTATTTATTTTGTTTTATGTATAAGAGTGCTTTTGCCTGCATGTGTGTATATGTAGCATGTATATTCTTGATGCCTGCAGAGGACAGCAATCCCTGGCACTGGAGTTACGAATAGCTGTGAGCCACCATGTGGATGCTGGGAACCAAATCCAGGTTCCCTGAGAGAGCAACACATTTCTTCATGTGTTTTCTGACCTCAGTGAAGAGAACTGGGCTTTTGGCCTTCCTCCCTGGCAGTTATCACCAGCACTGGGCTCATGGAATCAGCCTCATCCTGGATGATAGAGTTCTCCCATGGCTCTTTTGTGGAAGGCAATAGGCAGGAATGCTAAGATGTATCTAGATGACTCACCTGTTCCCTGCTGCTCACATTTGTCCAGCTAAGTCATGTTACTGGGAAAAGAGTTCCTCGCCTTTCTCGCCAAAAGTCTCGTTTGAGCTACACCCTCACTGTTTCTCTATTTACAGCTTGAGTTGAAAATTTAGCTCATCACTGTAGTTTTTGTTTGTTTGCTTGCTTGCTTCATGATTCAGCTTTTCTCGGCTCTTCTTACTCTTTTTAAATGGTCCATAATACACAGTCACGTAGTTACCCAGTAAGTGTGACTTGAGTATCGTAATGGATAGCATCAATTGTCAACTTGAAAACATCCAAACTTACCTGGATGATGGGCCTCTGGGCATGCCTGTAGGAGACTACTTGGTTGTATTATCTGAGGTGGGAAAATCTGCTCCCTGTGAATAGTACCATTCCCTAGCTGGGAATCTGAACCAGGTAGGTAGAGAAAGGCATCAGAGTGGTAGTGACATTCAATTGTTGCTGTTTCTTGACTGTGGAAGCAACATGACCAGCTGTGTCAAGCTTCACTTGCCTTGACTTGCCTACCAGGTTGGACTTATATCTCGTACTGTAGACAAAATAAACCTTTCTCTCTCAAATTACTTTTGCCAGGATGGTTGTTGTTTTTGTTTTTTTGTTTTGTTTTGTTTTCACAGCAGCAAGCTAAGAAACTAAGACGGAAATTGGTATTGAGAAGGGTAGCCGTGGTTGTGGTAAATGTGACTATGTAGTCCAAAGGCCTTTGGGATTCCTCAGAGGAGCAAAGTGTAAGAATTTGGAAGTTTGGGTTAGAAAAGCCATTGACTGCTGTAAGCACAGCTGAACAGGCCACTCTCATGAGATAGATCAGGGAGTACATAAGTGCCAAGAGAAATACTTACAGGGAGGCATGGTAGATTAGGTTTCAAAGAGGAATGAGGACCCCATTGGGAACTGAAATATTCCTGTAATGATGGGGTCGCAGATCTAGCTTTATTCTGCTTGTGTATTGAACACTTGAGAGAGGCTCCATCCTGTTCTGCAACGGGTACTTAGCAGCATTGTCCACATAGTGCTGGTCTGAGAGCTAGGAATGATGTATAATTGAGGGAATCATGGGGTCTATTTTATCAATGTGTGTGTGTGTGTGTGTGTGTGTGTGTGTGTGTATCAGCATACTCATGTTGTGGACCAGGTCTGGGGATCAGAAGACAAGTTGTAGGAATTGGTTCTTCTACCATGTAGATTTTCAGGACTGGTTTTAGATGGTATTGTGCCATCTTGCTCGGCCTGGGGATCATAGAGTCTTGCTCCACAGTTTCAAAGTTCTGCTAAGACAAGACAATGAGTGATAGGATCTGTCAGTTGTGTGAAGCTGAGAAGATGACGCCATGCTTGCAGGAGAGACCCTAAAGTATTGGAGATGCCAGGACCACAGTATATGCACTGAAGAAAGTTGGAGCATGGGTTGGAGCCAACCCTGAAGGAAATCTGTGTGAACCCCAGTCTTTGGGAGCCCAGTTGATTGTATTAGAAGTCCCAGTTGCTGGACATGAATCGGTAGGATTAGGTGTTTGCCTGGCTGGGTTTTAGTTTGCTCTTTTGTGTGCTTGTCTCTTGTTACACCTCAATTCTTCTATTTTGGAATAGGAATGTTTAATCTTGCCATTATATATTAGAAACATGTTTGCTTCTTTTTGGTTTTATAGGAGCTTACATTTCAGAGACTTTGGACTTTTAAAGTGCTAGAATTTACAGTTCTAGAATCGATTACTATGCATATTTTTGAAGTTAGACTGAATGCATTTACACTATAAGGTGGTTATGAGCCTACAGAGAGGGGTAAAAGGAGTCAGTGTAAAGTGTTTCTGTGTTATGATGGCAAGGGATGGAGTTAGGATGGTTAGTGTTGACTATTATTTTGTCAGGATCTAGAATCATCTGGTAGATGGACCTCTGGGAATGCCTGTGGTGGGTTATCTTTGGTTGCATTAATTGAGGTGGCAAGAGCTGTCCGTTATGAGTTATGCCATTCCCCTAAACAAGGACTGTATAAATAGAGAAAAGGAACTTAGTATTAGCTGATGAGCCAGCCTCTCTCCATCTTAGGCTTGAAAACCACCTTATAGTAAAGACAAACTAGGTTCATTCCTGTTTGTGATTAAATCTCTTTCTCAAGGATTGGAGAATGTCCCTTCTGAAACTTTAGCTGCAAATGGTTCTGTACTGCCTGTTCCATGAGACAGCAACTATGTCTTTGTTCCAAATAACCATCTTGTAACCATACCTTTGTTTCAAAAGTTGTTATGACCACCATGTCATGACCTTGTTTCAGGAGATCGTCGTGACTACCTTGTTATGCTGCTTCTGAAACCCTGCTATTTGCCAGCCAAACCCCAAAACTGGAATCCCTCTACTCCTAATTATAAAAGCCCTTATCTTACTTTGTACAAGGCTTATCTCTTGAAATCTACCTTTAGGGAGAGACAGCCCATGTATACAAACAAAAAAGCTTATTTTAATTCATTTGGCCATGATGACCTGGGACAGGTCTCATCTTTCTGCTCTCATCTGGGGGATTAGGGGTAGCAAGCTTTCACTACTCTCTGTTCCTGATTATGTCGGCAATGTGGCCAGGTAACTTCAAGCCCCTGTTCCTTCTAGATACCTCCCCCCCACCCCCACCCCCCCATGATGACCTGCATCCTCCCCCGGAACCTTGAGTTAGAGCAAAGCCTCCCTCTATTAAGTTACTTTTGCCAGGGTATTTAACACAGCCACAGGAAAAGAAAGTAACAGAAATACATTGGCAAGTAAGTTTACAAAAGAACAAATAAAGCAATGGTTACAATTTAACAAAACAAGGCAGCTGTGTCTTTTGTGATGCAAAAAGGATGTGGAGGGGGGTGAGGGGGCAGGGAAGAAGCAGCCAGTGGCTTCCCTCAGTCTAGGCGGTGATAATTGCAGCCTTACAGACGATGTTTCTGCACTCCTCTCCCATGGGGTTTGCTCTGCTAAGGAATGTGTCATGCCATCAACCCCAGCTCTTTTCCAAGGATAAATCTTCCTCTGACTAAAAAAGTCCCCACCACCCTTCGTTTAGCTATCAGGAACAGTTCTGTTTACCCAAATCCTGTCTCCAAGTAGCCAACATGAAGGTGCCGGGGTAATAACCCCTACTGTACTTAATCACTTCCACATGGTCCTTCACTTCATCTAAGATTGTTTCAGCTGCTAATTTTCAAAGTCCCCCCTGCCCAGCCCCACAAGCAGGACCCCCACTCTGCCATGCACCCCACAGCTTTCCTCTTCCAGAGAACTCTCCCTGTGTCTATTCTACGGCAGCACACGGCTGGGCTTGGGTTGGGGGTGCTGGGGAGTATGTTCTTAATTTTTCTCCCTTGTAAGTCCTCTTTCTGCCAAAGCCCTTGGCCAGGATCCAGAAATGGCACATTTAATAATACCTAGTGAGTTTGGGTGATGCTTCATAATTACATCGTTGCTGGTGAAATTGTTGCCTTGAGGATAATTCCTGAGCATAATGAAAGTGGACAGCCGTGTGGCCCCCGCACGCCCCCTACTGGGAGATCAGAGTCAAGAAGGAAGAAGAGAGGAATAGAAGAAGGCAAGAAGGAAGGGATGTGAAGTGTGCCCGCTTGTCTTTGGTAGGGGAAAGGAGATAGGTTTATTGAAGAGTAAGGCTTTTAAGGCTCGAGGACAGGAGACGGGAGAGTAGATGGTACCATGGCTGGTACCTTGGCATGTGATCAGCTCTTTGAGAATTCCTTTTCAATGGTCCCCACATTGTGCTTTCTTAAGGTAGTTATCCTCCAGGCTCAGTGCCTCATTTTAAAGTTTGGACCTGAGACTCAAAGGAGATACAAAAGGAGAAGGGTCCAGGAAAGACTGTGCTAGGGGAAGGGACGATGCCTGGTACTAACAGTTGGGCCGCTTGGGCCAGAGGCATATGGCCCACTTCCTGGCTGTAGCTTCAGAATATGTGCCAGCAGGGCCACCTAAGAAGCAACTGCTCTTAAGCTTGGTTGAAACCGCTTGGGGACAAATGTTCTAATGGGCTTTAGTTGCCAGACCTTTTCAATAAGTCTTGATGTTTGTCAGTAGCACACAGTTCAGAAGTGTGTCCCCGTAGATCTCTTCTCCAAGTGGCTCTCATTCTAGAGCTGAAGTTTAGATGCGAGGTGCCAGGACACAGCTTTAGCCCCAGGAAGCTGTCATCACCCACAGGAGACAGCTCCCTATGGCCGTTGCTCAAGAGCACATGTACCCAAAACCACAGCAGAACCCACAATGCAGACAACTCAGGGATACAAGGATGCAAAGCTCCAGAGGGCATCTGCTGGTTACCCTTGAGCTCTGCTCTGAGCTGGTGACATCAGCTTTGTGCCCTTATCATTTTCCTGAATTTCCAAACAATTCAGAGAAGATCATGATAGTTTCAGGCCAAAGTAACTTAAAAGTCCAAGATGTGACTTATTCAGAGCAAAATACGTAAGAATGAGATTATTGAGAACTCTGCCCCAGTCCCTGTGTTCAGATGCCAAGCTCCCAAACAAAGCAAAACAAAAACCGAAAAGGAAAATGAAAACAAGATGAGCTACTATGAGCCAACATGGTGGGTCCTGGATGAGCTACTGTGAGCCAACATGATGGGCCCTGAGCTACCATGAGCCAACATGGCAGGTGTTGGATGAAGAGCTACTGTGAGCCAACATGGCAGACACTGGCAGTCATTCAACTTGACTTCATCATCACCATCTTCCTTCTTGGGTCATGGAGGCTCCAGAGAGTAAATACTTACAGCAGGTGTCTGACAAACAACAGACATTGTCTTCTAACTCTGGAGGCTGAGAAGTCCAAGATCAGGGTGTCCTCAGACTCCCTGTGCGGCAAGAACCCCCTTCTCAAAAGATACTCTATCCTCACACATATCTCCTGTGGTGGACCACTCCAGTGAGCCTTCCAGAGCCCATCTTAATTTTTTTATTAAATAGTCTTTGAGATTAGAATATAATTATATCATTTCCCTTTCCCCTTTCCTTCCTTCAAACACCCCACATACTCCTTGGATTCTCTTTCAAATTCATGGCCTCTTTTTCTTTAATTGTTATAGATATGTGTGTGCATGCATGTATATACATACTCATATATGTGTACACACACACACACACACAACACACATACTTTCCTGATCTTGCCAGCTCTACTAGGACAAAAATTCCTTGCAGCTCACTGAATCCTGAGCTTCAAGCCTTAAAGCTGATTTGAGGAATAAGTAAATCAATGCATTCAAAACTAAAATTAATTAGTTGAGCATAGCAGTTCATGCCTGCAATCCTAGCACTTGGTCCCATGAAGCTGGGGCAGGAGGCTTGCTATGACTTTGAGCCCAGACTGAACTACATAGTTTCTAGACTAGTCTGAGCTATAGAGTAAGACTTTGTCTCAGCAAACAACAGTAACAGTAATTTAAATAAATCAAATAAAAGTATCAGAAACTAAGTTCTGAAAGGCTTTCCAACCAAATTAGTTAAGTTTAAGTTCTCGGCCAACTTGAACTTTTCTTCTCCTTTTATGTGTAATCTCCTCATGGATCTGTGTACAGGATGGAAAGATCTGTTACTCTCCAATCTGGGAATACACCTAAATGGTAGCTCCATCTGCCTTCCCCATCCTGAATATGCCATCTGATTATCAGGGGGATAGGTACTCAGTGATTCCTTACCACCACAGACATCCTGGGTGTCTATCTCAATGACAGGTTTGAATTTGGAAGAATCTTACGAGTACAAATATGAAACTGTTTTGTTTTTGTTTTGTTTTTCTTGGCAGTCTTCTGTCTAGTTAGAGGTCTGGGCCACCATTTTCTGAATTGTCAGTTTCCATAATTTATATGCGTGATGGTCTCTTGTCTCCTGTGGCATAAACAGACAGCCTGGCTATCCCCATAGCATCTGAGCTTTACAAATAAAAGGCAAAGAGAAGAATTTGATGATAGTTTACAAATCGGCAGCAGGGGTGTTCTGACACATACCTTGAATCCCTCCAAAAAGCAAACTCTCCTATTTTCTTGCTGTCTGAGATCAGTTTGCATTTTAAGGCTTGATAAGGCTATTTCTCTCTATTTTCTGTCCTGGTTCTCCAATCACCCCATAAAAGGACTAGCCTGAAGAATCCAATAGGGTTCTAAGTCTATGGCGCAGAGACTTAGAGCAAATCTCAGACACAAGGCTCTGAGTTGGATTAAATGCCAGATGTGGCTTCGTTTATAGGAACTTGGGAGGCCCCTGATAAATCCATGCCTCTCCCCTTATCTAATCTGGCTGGAACTTTTGACACACAGATTACAAAATGGGCGTAATTAGTTGGAGATATTAATGAATTCTGTCATGTAAAATATTTGTAACAAAGCTTTTCCTTGAATTCCAAGCTGAGAGTTTTGACTCCTGGAGCCAAAGAATCCTTTGTTCTGGGGATTACATCACGGAACTATTTTTAGAGGCCAAGTCTGCTTTGCCAGTGGCCTAGGGTTACCGCCCCCCCCCCGCGCCTTCCAACTACAGATTTTTTGTGCCCCTTGTCCCTTTCTATTCTTTCCAGAGTGGATTATAAGAATGGCATGACTAGAGAGAAATGAAGGTCTTATGAAGGCCACCTGAGGTGTAGGTGCCACCTCTGGGTGGTCCCGGATGGGTGAATACAAGGACTATATATCATAAGACCATAACCCAGTAGAGAATGTTTTGGAATATCTGAAACCTGAGGCCAGGAGTCTGCAACAATGAGGGAGTCTTCCTTCTTCCTCAGTTTCCAGCCGAAGCAAGATGTATCTAGTTCAACAATCAAGGAGAACAACAGCCAGCTATGAAGGGTCCTTTCTAAGTCAGATCTTGCTGCCGTAAAAGCCATCTTTCTATGGCAGCAAGATCTGACTTAGAAAGGACAGGCCTATGATCAGAAGAATGTCTCCTCTCCTCAAGCCAGGTGTGAGCAGTTCTAGCTTTGTCCTGTACACTTCACCCTCTTCACTCAATGTGGGCCTCTATCCACCCATGTAGGACTGGACATTGAGGTGCTGAGGAAGCTGAGAACCAGACAGCATAAGTCATTGTCCCTAGTCATTGAAGCAGCTAGCCAACTCTTCTGGCTTTGAATGTAGTGTTCTTTCCAGTAAACTGAGCAGGGTTCCCTAGCTGGATAAGAGGAATTCTAGAAAATGCGTGTCTAGAAGAGGAAGTTTCAGCTTTGGCCTGGCTTGACTTACCTTAGGGACCAGCAGAGTTGGACCACATCCTTGAGCAGCTGGGGACATCTTCTCTCTTGCCGGACAGTGGTTACTGTGGCCATGTTCTCCCTTATGTTTTATAGGACAGTGCTTCTATGGTGACCCAAAGCCCAGGGGCACACAGAATTACTGGTATGGGGGCATGCTGCACTGTTGTGTGAATTAGCCAATGGCATCTCCTTCAGGCAAATAGTGCCACAGCAAGTCACACAACATAAGGGAGAAGACCATAAGGGAATGTAGCTTGGATCCCATCATTTTGTAGGGAGTGAGAGAAATTACCCATGGTAACACATAACCAGCCCGAATGAAGAATCTATTCTCTAAGCATTCCCAGATTATGGACAGTATCTGCTACATCCTTTCAGAGGTAGGGAGGCTCTACACAGTAAAGCTAGGCTTCCCTTAGGAAGAAACAAGAATAGGGTCATCAGGGGAGGAGCTCAATGCTCCAAAGTATTGTTGTAAGTAGATGCCTAAAAAAAATGAAGGGATTCATGGAGCCTGGTTCCTTGGGAGGTGGACCTGCATTTGATCTGTGCACTGGGATTGTAGGAGACTGTAGAAGGAGTGTGGACAGGCTGAGGGGTAGAGAGGAAACACCCCCTTCCTCATTGGCTTAGAGGATGCTTGAGGCAGCAGAGCCTCGAACTGAGCATCTGTGAGCTGAGCATGAGAAGCTGAAGACAGGAGGCTCTTCTCTAAATTTTCTTATTGTGTAAATTCCAGAATGCTTCTTTATGACTCCAATGAGCAGAAACCGACACAGTGGGGTGAACCAGGCTTAAGCTCATTAGAAAAAAATAAAGAAATGGCTGGCTTTCTGTGCCAAAGATTCGTGAAATAAATTTATAGTGTTTATAAGCTTCACAAAGGGTTTCAAGTTCACATTCGTTTGGCCCGTTAACAGTCCTCCACCCCCTGCTGGCCTTGATGACCCAGATCCCTACGTAGGATAGCCTCTTACCTCATGCATGGTTCTTAAAACAGTGTGAGACTGTCCTTTTGGAAGAAACTTTACTACAGCCAATTTAAAAAATTAAATCTGATTTTACTTATAAAATGCTTGTAATGGATGAAGAAGATCTGACTGAAGGGGTTTATTGCTTTTTTGTTTTTGTTGTTGTTGTTTGTTTTGGTTTTTGGTTTTTATTTTAAGTCCATCTTGACTCCTGGGAAAGCTGGTAATCCCTAACTACCCAGGACAGTATAGGGCATAGCTGGTAATCCCTAACTACCCAGGACAATCTAGGGTGTAGCTGGTAATCCCTAACTACCCAGGAAAATCTAGGGCATAGCTGGTAATTCCTAACTACCTAGGACAGTCTAGGGCATAGCTGGTAATTCCTAACTACCTAAGGCAGTCTGGGACAAGGGTTTGTGCAATTTTAAGGAATGCTAGAATACCTGGAGATCTCAACTTTATGCATTCTTGAGAGTCTGTGTAGTTAGTATCTGGGGAGACAACCTCTCTGAGAAAAACATATGTTTTCTTTATCCCTGTTCCCCTATCCATAGGCCCTGTGTCTCTGAGCAAGCTTCCTGGGCCCCCTTAGTTCTTCATCTCAGCTAAGGAAGGGGAGAGAGTTCAACAGGAGGCTGAAATGTGGCTTTGACTCTCGGCTGACCTTGGAGGCCATCTTAAATGGATGACATTGTAAGGGAGGAGATTATTCTCCCCACAGAGGTCAAGGCTGCATTTGATCTGAATTATTACTGTCCTGACCCTGTCCTTCCCCTGCAAAACCTGGAATTGATTCTGTGGGTGGTTTTAAAAATCCAAAGTAGTAAGAAATGTTTCCAGTTCTGTGTTCTCAGGTGGATTATTTCTAACATGTGCTATGGGGTCTGAAAAAAACTTAAACCAGGGTAACAGCCCACTTCACTCAACCATAGTTTGTACCTATTATGAGACTGAGATGCAAAATGGAAACAAACAAAAAAAGAACCTACACGGGTCTCCTCCTCTTGTGTTTTAGCAATTGTTCCTATTTTCTTGTGCCACGTGGAAATGGTCTGTAGCAAGCTTCTCAGGGTGAAGATGTACATTTCGCCTGCCTCTGTGAAGTCGGGCAAGGCCTCCTGGGCTTCGTTGGGCCCTTGTCCCATAAAAGCAGTATTCCCAAGCTGTACACAGAGGCTGTGGCTCCTGACCTTGGTGCTGTAGGGCTGGCTGTGTCCTCTGAGGTAGTCTGAAAGCTGGTGTCTGCTCAGTAGGCCTGATCCTTTCCCCTCCATATGCTTTCTGGAGTCTGCAGCTTTCTCATCCAGCCTGGGCGATAGAAACTGTTCTCTGTCTCGCATCCTAGACACTTAGTCAGCTGGCTGCATCCTTTCTTTGCCACCATCATTTGTGGGTTACAGAAATCTCTTAGCCATGGCCCCAGGATCTTTGGCTCCGGCTCCAACCAAGACTTTCCTTCTTCTTCTTCTTCTTCTTCTTCTTCTTCTTCTTCTTCTTCTTCTTCTTCTTCTTCTTCTTCTCCTTCTCCTTCTCCTTCTCCTTCTCCTTCTCCTTCTCCTTCT
>NW_021604630.1:526155-570080 GCF_004785775.1 Grammomys surdaster
CCTCCTCCTCCTCCTCCTCCTCCTCCTTCCTCCTCCTCTCTCATCATCCTCCTCCTCCTCCTCTTCTTCTTCTTCTTCTTCTTCTTCTCCTTCTTCTTCTTCTTCTTCTTTTCAAGTTTACTTCTTAGCTATCTCACCCTCACCCTCAGCTCTGAACATTTTGTTCCCTCTCTCCTTTCATCCAGGCAGGCTTCCTCTCTTCTGGACAGGGAGTGTCCTCATGAACAACAGAATCCCAGAAAATAAATGAAGAGTAAGTGGCTTAGGGGTCAAGGGAAGCACAAGGCAGAATCGCTGTCTGAAGCATTATTGGTGCTGGGCTTGCTGGGTTTGCCAAGGGAGGCAGGCCAACTCTGAACAGTTTGCAGAGCTCCAAGATTTGCAAAGAGAAAACACCTGGCAAAAGCCAGGGACCGTCAAGCTCAGCAGAGTGAAGTATTGAAGTGTCGAACAATTATACACTCTGGATACAGAGGAAGCAAAGGAACAACAGTTATTCTAGCAAACTCCAGACATGGTTCACATCGGTTTGCCTTCATTGCTTTGGGGTTTGCAAAGGCAAAGGAAATGAAGTGAAGGAGCTGGTGGCTTGGCCTTGATTCCATCCACCAGGCTAAGCTTGGCGTGGTACAACAAGCTTGGGAGAGAGTAAGAAAGATGTGTTGGGCATTGCGAGATAAAAACCAGGGTCATTAGCAAAGAAGAACTCTACCTAGGAGATGCTACCCCACATGGATGAGATCTGCACTGAATGGAGTACCTGCCGATGCGGCTTACCCGTGAGCTCAGGTTTGTGTTCTATGAAACACAAAGCATGAACAGACCAACGTCTGAAGGGTGTCAGAGAGGCAGGGTGACAGTGGGCTGTGGATTGTGAAATGTGCAAAACAACAAAATGGACCAGTTGGAATACAGGAATGACAAGAAGTTGAAGCCAGCACTTAGGAAAGATTGTGTAACGGATGAAGAAACGAGCCTCCGCCTAAACCACAAGGACTTCTGGGATCATCTTGTCAGCAATTAGAATGTCACCACTTTCTTCTTCTCATTTCTTGTTTATTATTGGCATTCTCTTGCCCCATGCCCGGTCACAGCTGGATACATGGCCATCCAATTGCAAGCAGGATTTCTCAATTTCATTTTATTATTACCTTTGCACTTCAGTGACAACATGGCTATGTTATGGGCCCATGAGGCATGAGCAAATAAGGTGTGCAATTCTAGGTAATATCATAACTCTCTTTCATGGGAGAACTTGGGACCTCCTCCTGCCCATTTCTGCTTCTGGGATCTAGAAGTGGAAGCTATTTTCTGACTCTCAGCCTTGCTCCCTGGGATCTTCCTGAGCAGAGCTGACCTATAACCCAAAACCCTATTTCCAAGGGGAAACCCTATTTCCCCTTATATTTTATGAGAAAGACATAAACTTGTAATGACTTATGCTATTGTGTTTTAAGGTGCCCTCATTATAATTTTTCATCTAACCAACCTTCATGAGCATTAAAATTTGCATTTTGCAGAATTAATATAGACAGTTTCGCTGTGTTATATAGGTCAAAATGTTGACTGGAGCCCGTGTGTGCTGTTGGCACTAGGGGACCTTTTCTATCCCACCGTCTGACTCCATGACACAACCGGTCAAGTCTAGTTAGTTCATCTTTTCCACTACTGGAAAAAAGTCTTCAAACTGAGAATAGTAGAAAGCAGAGTCAAAGGCAGAAATTACTTGAATTTCATTTTGGATTGGTTTAGAAATGGTGAGCTGTTACATGTTTGGTCTGAAGCTTGGGCAAATCAAGGTTCTAGAGTACAGAAAAGATGATCTTTTCTCATGATGACAGCTTCTGAGAGATCCTTTCCTTTTAGAAAGCATGAGAACAATTTTAATAAGATCAGGGAACTAAGATAACATGGAAGACTGAGGGTGCTATTCAGCAGCTCAGGGCCAGCCACACCCCTGGACATGGATTCTTTTAGCCTATGTTTGTGATGGAAAGCTTTCCTTTTTGCTGTAACCAGGTGTATAGTTTTGCTGGGTATAGTAGTCAGGGGTGACGTATGTGTTTTTCTGGGACTGTCTACATTGCTCAAAGCTCTTTTGGTTTTGAGAAGTCAGCTATTATTCTGATGGGCTTCATTTGATATGTAACTTATAGTCTTTCTCTTGCAGTTTTCAATACTGTTTGTTTTGTATATTCAGTGTGTTAAGTGTTATAGCTGATAGATAGGTATCCTGGCAGTTGGGAGCCAAAGAATACCAGAAAGTCACAATGTACACAAACCTTACACAAGAGAATTACTGGGAGGGAAAAACCCAGGAGGTTGGCTACTGCTCTTTTGGGTGAGAAGCAGCAAAGAACTCAACAGAGCACATGGTTTACATAGGGTTTCTTGAGGGGTGGGGGAGGTATGGAGGGCTTTCCAGGGTGGTTTGGACCTGGACGAATTATGTGGCCTGATCTTGGGTCAAGCTCAGAGATTGGTAGAACTTTTTTTTTCTGGTAAAGTGAGGTCTGACCACCCTCCTGCCTGAGGACTGGGAACAAACAGCCTTTACAGCCAGAATGGCCCTTCCTAAAAGGGGAGTCTTGGAGGCAGGACCTGACTAATGAAGCTCCTGGGGGTGAGACCTAGCTGGTAGAGGCAAAAGCCTGGCTTTTCCTGTGCCTCAAGGGGTCCTAGCTGCCCGATTAGTCTAGAAGCCTGGCTGCTGGAGTACTGTAGGGACAGGGCATGCAAGGAGTCTGTGAGCTTGGCAGCAAAAGCATCCTGCCTCCTGAGTTGGTGTGAATAGCCAACATTACGTGTAATTTGACATGGGGAGTTTCTGTTCTCATTCTGTCTATTTGGTGTCTTGTGTGCTTCTTGTACCTGCATAGGGGAGTTTTCTTTTATTATTCCATTGGACACTTGTTATAATATTTACCTGAGATTGTTTCTTCTATACCTATAATTCATGGTATCTCAAGGTTCCTGCATATTATTTTCATGTGCTTGTGTTTATCATTTCTTTGGTGGGGTGATCCAATCTCTCTACTTCGTCTTCCAGTCCTGACATTCTGTCTTCTAAATTTCTCACTTCCATCTTCATTTTGGCTTGTATTTTCTTCAGTATCTTTTTTATCATTTCCATATTGAATTCACTTTTCAAATCTCAAATTGTCTTCATTATATCATTCAGCTGTTTGTGTTTTCTTGAACTTCAATCAGATTTATTCCTGGATACCAGGGTGTAAGTGGGGTCTTAGTGGTGGTGGTGGTGGTGGTGGTGGTGGTGGTGGTGGTGGTGTGTGTGTGTATGTGTGTGTGTGTGTGTGTGTGTGTGTGTGTGTGTGTGTGTGTGATTGGTTGGGTGAAGTCTGGTCAGGGGGCCATGTGGGGTCAAGGTATAAAAACATCAAAGAACTTGTGGGCCAGTGCTTGGACAAGGTTCTCTGGCTGCAGGAGGAAGGCAGGATGTATGCCTAGGGGAGATTACCAAAGAGTCATACTGCTGGCTGCTGGCTGCTGGCTTCTGGCTGCTGGCTCTGGTCCCAGGAAAAGGAGTGGAAGACAGAGAGTACTCACTCAGAGAGCTTGCAAGCATGGTTCCTTGCTGGTCCTTGTCAGGGTAAGGGACGCAGGAGGCGAGTAACTAAACAGAGTTACCAGGAAAACCCCAATGTAGGACTCTTGGCTGGACCTGTGTGGGCAAACATGGCTCCTGCCTAGATATTGAGCTTGCTTTGGTATCAGAACACCATCAGCTCATGAGTCCCTGTCTTGCCAAATGGAGATTTCTATATCACAGAAGTCAATTCCTAATAACAACATTGTATTCATTCTCTCTGCATAACTCTCAATGGTCCTGTTTTACTGGAGAACCCTGACTAACACAAGCGGCTTGACTTCAAAGTTTGGGGTGAGTCAGAGTTTAGAATATTTAAAATATGTATGATGAACGCTGTTAGTCACATCCTTAGTGAGAGAGACAGACCAGGATAGTTGGGTAGGTCACCACAGCCACGAAATCTGGCTTGCTGAAACTCATTTTACTGCTGTTGGGGAAGATAAAAACAGGGGTACCTGCCACAAGGTTGGGCTCAATTCACTGGCAGTGAGTGAAGGCCATGCTGGTAAGTGCCATGTCCCCATATTTTCTCTGGATTTGCAAAATTCAAGGCTTAACAAATGAGAAAGTCCTGGAGGCCAGGGAAGCCTAGAAAATCCAAAGAAATCAGCAAAAAGAAGTGGATGCTGGTGCTGGCACCCACGAATGGACAAAGGACAAACTGAAAGGCAGCGTTCCCTAAGTTGTGTGAAAATGGAGCTCCAGGTTAATCACCAAACAGTCTTATAGATAATTCAAGAAACACAATTTTGGACTGAAAAGAAGAACACAAAAAGGCTACAGGAGAAAAAGAAATGTTCCCACAATAACAGAAATACAAAGTAAGGCTATGAACCAAAGGACAACAAAAAGCACACACCTTTCAATAATAACTTTAAATACTGGCGTCTTCATTCTTAATTAAAAGGCACAGGTAACTAAATGGATTAAGGGAACAGATGCATCTGTTTGTTGTCTAAAAAAATGTAACTTTAAGAATAGACATGACCTTGGAGTGAAGGGATGCAGAAAAGAGTCTAGGTTAATGCAACCAGGAAGCAGCTAGATGGTGGGCAGTGTTCTAATATATAGCAAACTAGACTTCAAACCAAAATTAATCAGAAGCTATAAAAAAAGATTGCTTCACTCTGACCAAGGGAATAGTCAAACAACCAACCAAAACGACACTACAATCTTAAACAATGCATCAAATGCTGGCACACCCAACTTCATAAAAAGCCTATCACTAGACTTTAAACCACAGATTAAACCCAACACACCAACAGTAGATTATTTTAATACGTCTTTTTCCAATGGAAATAATCCAGACCAAAAGTAAATAAAAACACTAAGATGAAATGACAGCCTAGATAAATGTAGGTACAGTAGGGCAGAAATCAATGAAATGGAAACAAACGAAATACAAACAGTCAAACTAAGGGCAGGGTTCTTTTGAAAAGATGAACAAGATGGACAGACCTTTAAAGGTACCTACAGTTATCTAGATAACGGGTATCTACAAGGCAGTTCACCCAAACAGCACAGGATGCACATTCTTTTCAGAAGTCCGTGGAAGTGTCTCTGAAATAGATCATAAACTGGGACACAAGTGAATCTCAAAAGTGAAATTACTGCATGTATTCTATATGACCACAGTGCAACAAAGCTAAAAATCAATCGCAGAAGAATTTTCTTAATTCATTAAACTTATGGAGACTAAATAGCCCACTATTGATTGATGAATGTGTCAAAGAAAAACTCAAGAAAGAAGCTTAAAAATCCCTAAAACTAAATGAAACTGAAAACGGAGCATACCAAAGCCTTGGGTAACATTGAAAACTGTTCGAAGAGGGGAATTTATGGCACTGCACACTTCCATTGAAAAATCCAGAAAGGAGGCAAACAAATGACTTAAAGATGCATTCAAGGGTTTGAAAAAGCTCCAAAATATGCCAATTATAAATCAGTAGTTAGGAAGAGGTAATAAAAATTAGGGCAGAAATTAATGAAATAGAAACAAACAAAAATACAAATAATCAGATTAAGGGCAGGATTTTTTTTTAAAAGACTAACAATATTGACCAGCTCTTAACCAAGTTAACCAAGTGAAAGAGGAACGAGAGTGACCAGCCCTTAACCAAGTTAACCAAGTGAAAGATGAACAAGAGTGACCAGCCCTTAACCACGTGAAAGATGAACAAGATTGATCAGCCCTTAACCAAGTTAACCAAGTGGAAGAAAGAGAAGACTCAGATGAATAAAATTAATGATGAATAGGAAGATGAATAAGAAAGCATTACTGCAGACAAGAAAGGATTTCAGGAACTATGAAGGAACATTTTAAAAACCTATCCTTGATTAAGCAGGAAAACCTAAGAGAAATGGATTGATTTTTAAATATATTCAAACCACCAAAGTTAAACCACGAGGAGACCAATACTATCAACAGACTGATAAGATTGAAACAGTAATAAAAACCTCCCAAATAACTCACCCCCAGATTTAGATTCACAAGAATTCTACATGACTTTCAAAGAAGAACTATAATTATTTCTTCTTATATTCTTCCAAAAATATAGAAACATAAGCATTTCCAAGAGCAATATTATTCTAATATCTAAACCAGGTAAGGTAAAGACACTAAACCAGAGCAACAACAAAAAATCTATAGACCAATATCTCTAACAAAAATAAATGTAAGAATTCTTAACACAATACTTGCAAACCAAATATAGGCACACATCTAAAAGATCACTCATCATGGCCAAGATGGTTTTGTTCTGGAGATGCAGGGATGGTTAAACATATGTAAGTCAAGATATATAGCAAATCACATATAGGCATACTCTTAATAGATACAGAAATGACCTTTGACAAAACCCAACATGCCTTCTTGATTCTACAGAGAGTAGAACTGGAGGAACATAGCTGTCTTAGCTAGGGTTACTATTGCTATGAAGAAATACCATGACCAGAATAACTGGAATGTCAAGTCCTTTAGGCATATGCCAAGGAATGGTATAGCTGGGTCATATGGCATATTTACTTTTAGTGTTTTGAGAATTTTGCACGTTGGTTTCCAGAGTGGCTGCACCATTTTGCATTTCCACCAACAGTGAATGAGAGCTTCTCTTTCCCACAACCTCTACAGTGTTTGCTCTTTCGTTGACGTGTGCCGCTCTGACTTGGGTAAGATGATATCTCAGCTGTTTGAACTTGAATTTCTCTAATTGCTAAGGACGATGAGCGCCTTTTGAAGTATTTCTTAGCTATTCTTATTTGAGAAAGCTCTGTTTTGATCAGTTGCCCACTTTTTAGTCTCCCACTGTGGTTACCTGAGCTGACTTCGTCTTTCGTCTGGCTTTCTTATTGGCTTTTGGGAAGTAAACCACTTTGTGCTAGCACTTTGGTCAGGTGTTGTTGGTAAACCAGAAATGAAAACAGTCACCAGGCACCAGGCAGGAGGAGACAGCAACCCTGTTCCTACTGTTTCAAGGAATTGAACGTTGCCAGCAACTCTAAAGGAACTTGCATAGGTCTTCCCACAGACCAGCCATCTGATAAGTACACAGTCCTGTCAACATTTTGGCTGTGGCCTTGGGAGACTGTGACCCAAAGATCTAGCTAAGCTGTGCCTAATCCCCAGAAACCATAGGATAATAAAGAAGTATTGTCTTTAAGTCACTGAATTTGTGATTTATCACGCAGTAGAGAAGATTACACAGGCGTAGATCTTACAGTGTAGAGTGGAAAATGGAATCCCCCAGATGCATGGCATTCTTTCTCTAATACATTATCTTTGTCCTTCTTCCTGCCATTCATCGTGTGACTTTAGAGTCTGGCCTACAAGAGGCATGAGGTACATTTTCCCATCTTTGATTTTGATTTGGGACAGTGGAACAACACAGCCATTGAAGACAGCCTGTTTGCAGCCTAGACCTGAAAATGTCTCTTTGCTTTCTTCTGCCCCTCTGTTACTGTGAGAGTCTGCTGCAGTTGGTTGTTCTGACAAGGCAAGATGCTTGAGGTAGTTGCTGGCTTTACTGACCCATAGACTTCAAGTGGAGACAGGGCCATGAGCACAGCAATACAGCAGCAGGTCACACCAGCTGAGCCTGGCCTGGCACAGGTGTGCCCGTCCATCTATAGCATAGATCACATTCATATCTAAAGTTTTAAAATTGTTTATTGCTAGCATTTTTGTGGCAATGGCTTATAATCCCATAAATAATAATCAATTATATTTTTTCCATGAAAGAGGGATACATGAAATAAAACACACTGACTATATTTAGGCATGATGAAAATATTTCCTAAAAATTCAAGAGCCAGTGGGCAAAGACACCTGCTACCAAGTTTGCCAAGCTGAGTTAGATTCTTGGAACACATATGGTAGGAGAAAACTGATTCTTACGAGTTTTCCTCTGATTTCTACATGTTCACTGTGGGATACGTGCTCAGGCATGAATTAAATATAAGTAAAAAATAAAAATGAAAATAGTGTTTTAGGGGCCGGAGAAATGGTGATTGAGTGGTTAAGAGTACTTTCTTCTCCTGCAGAGGATACAGGTTTGATTCTTAGCACCCAAATGGTAACATCTGTAACTCTAGATTTAGCACACTTTTCTGGTCTTTCTGGGCACAAGGCACACGTGACGAACACAGGCACACATGCACTCATGTGGGCAAACGCATATACAAATATAAGTAAATCTTAAAAAAAAAAAAGATTGCTTGAGGTGAGACCCAAAGACATCCTTAGGAGTCAAATGGTAGGAGCTCTGCTCTCCTCACTAGGTCACGTGGGAATGAGAGGCTCAGGACCGATGCAATGGATATATATTAAAAGAAGACCCATTAGATTGGCCTACAGCAGTCCGAGTGGTCCAACTATGCCTGTCTTCATATCTGAGAGGATGACAGCATGAAAGCTTCTCAACCCAAGAGGCTGAATGGTTCAGCAGTCCCATCATGGAGTGGAAGCCTGGAAGATGATGGAAGAGCAATGACTGGTCTTCTGTCCACACTGGAAGGCCAAAGAAGTTGTGTCATGAAATCATCATCATCAGCAGCAGCAGCAGCAGCAGCAGCAGCAGCAACAGTAGAATCAAAGTAGATGAACTCACCATCAAGGCAATAAGGCAAATAAGCAAATAAATAAATAAATAAATAAATAAATAAATAAATAAGCAAAGCTTTTCTTTCTGATCTCCTTTTATCTGGCTTCCAAGGGAAGTTGATGCCCAGATTTAGGGTAGGTCTTCCCACTTCAAATAAATAGATTAAAAAAAAACCTCACAAGTGAATCCAGCAGCTTGCTTTTTAGTTGGTCGAAGTGGAAATTTCTGATTCCTTTGGAAATTTAGTTATGTCATGTGATGTTCTTCTGGAAGCTGTCTTGTGAGAGGATGTTTTGCTCAAGCAGACACATGAGAGGGCATATGATGTTTTGCTGGAGCAGAAGCTTGAGAAAGTACATGATGTTTAGAAAGAATATAAATATAACCCTGCAGACAGTGAGAGGATACTCTTGCGTTGTAACATCTTGCAATGCTTTGCTGGTTTTCACTTGCCTTCACTTAGTAGAGAGAAATGCTGCTGCCAAAGAACTTCTCGTGGTATTCCAGCTTTTCTTGCTGATTTGGCAGAACCTTGTGCTTTCTGCTTCATTAAGTTCTGCTTCATGGAGCCGCTCCTACCGATTTGTGTTTGGTATTTGCTGTTGGACTAGATGGCCGGTATCCTGACAATGAAGAGTAGAATCACCCCCCCCCCCCAAAGAACTACTTTTAAACAGGTCCACAAAACCCTTTTCCTATAATCCTTCTTTCCCTGCTTCCTCTGCTCAGTGGTCTAGAAGGGAGGTTGAAACATTTTAGAACCTTAAATAAAGTAGATTTAGCGATATCTAAGACTATATACAGTTGATTCCAGACCTCATCAAGTTGACACCCGAGATTAGCCACCACAGACAGGAAGACTGTCAAGCAAAGGAGAAAGCAGCACAAAAGCCCCCAGGTAGGAGAGGGTGCTTAGCTTATTTGAGGATTTGCAGAGAGGCCAATGTGACTGAAGGCTGAAGGCAAGGGTGGGGTCTGTGAGAACATGTAGATAAGCTATTAAGTGCTTGGAAGCATGCTAAGCACTTTCTTCTTTTCTTTATGGATGAAATGGGGATTCTGTAAAGGGTTTTCAATTAGGGAGTGACACAGGAGGAAGTTCATTACTGAAACAGCATAGGTCGGGATGTAACGTACAATGTAATGGACATTGTGGTGGTTTGAATGAGAATGGCCCCCATAGGCTCATGTATCTGAACACTTGATCCCCAGTTAGTGAAACTGCTTGAGAAGGATTAAGAAGTGTGGCCTCATTGGAGGATGTGTGTCATTGGTTATAGGCTTCAAGATTAAAACACATGCCAGTCTCTCTCTCTCTCTCTCCCCCACTTCTCCCTCTCCCTCTCCCTAGCCCTCTCCCCTCCCTCTCTCTCTGTAGACCAGAATGCGATCTCTCAGTGTCTCATCTACTGTTCCTACACCATGCCTGCCTACCTGCCTGCTGCCATACTTCCCGCCATGATGATCATGGACTAACACTCTGAAACTTTATAACTAAGCTTCCAATTAAGTACTTTCTTTTATAAGCTGCTTTGGTCATGGTATTTCTTCATAGAACAGTTACTAAGACAGATAAACTGGGCAAAGATGATGTTGGAAAACAAGACACAAGTCTTCTTTTTTTTAATCAGTTCCGGGAAGAGACAAGAGTGGCTTAGACTGAAAGCCTAGGGGTATAGATGGATGGAGAGAGTAGATCGGGGTGTTGGGACACATAGCTGATGAGAGGAAGCTGGGGAAGACATAGTACCATCACTGTAAGGCTCATGGGACTTTGGTGCGATCCACTGAGCATTTGATAGCTCCAGCTGAAGAAAGTTGGAGGAAGAGTATGCCTGGGACAAAGTCCTGGGCTTGGTGTTTAGGGTCCACAATCAGATGATGTCTTCTAAACATTAGATTCTCCTCCGGAAGTGACAATGACGAAACTTGTCAAATGAAGGCATGCAAGAGAGAGAGAGTTCTGCACACCAGCCTCAGAGTTCAAGGCAGTGTCTTACCTTGTGATAGAGACATAAAAGGGAGATGGGAGCTGAAGGCATAGGTGGACGGGCTACCCTTGAACCACGTCCCTCTGGTTGTTTGAGGGAAAGTCAGTGCAGGGAATGTCAAATCTTGAGACCTCATGGAGACATTCCCTTGTGACCAGCACAGAGTGGACCATGATGGCTTTTCCCATTGTAATTGCTTCAGACCTGGGAACTAAGAACTGTTCCTGCTCTTCATCACCCCATTAGGACAAACTGTCTCTGTTATCCCTGAGCGAGAAACACCATGTCTGCACCAAGGAAAATCCTTGGGGTTGGGCCCTGCTGCTGAAAATCTGGAGTTGAGTAGTCACAGAATGGAGGGGCCTATCAAGTCCTGCTGTTCACTCTGCTCTCGCCTACGTGAAGCAATAAGTCTGTATTACTAGCATGCTCTTCGGGCCACAGAGCTTTGAGTTAGGACAGCTGGTGGCGAGTTTCTAAGACCATTTGTTAAGCTTCTCATGCTGTATTATACCTGGACACATTAGGGCTTTGACAGTGGGTGGTAGCACGCTCACTTAGAAAGGTTACTTCCAAACCCTCTCAAATAACTGTTTCCATCTGTGCCCCAGAAGAGGGTTTATATGTACCATCACTCTTGGAAGCCTCCTAGATATGACCCAATCCTTGATTTTCTTCTTTCTGTTCATAGAGATTCCAGGTGCCTTTCTTTCCACAAATACCTGCTTTGATCTTATTTCTATTCAACTTAGAACTCACATCGCTGTCCAGGATACTGATTGGTGTTCTCTCCAAAACAACTAGGAAACACTGAGCTATTCACACTAACTTAAATCACATCCCTCAGTTTAACCGGTTGGGCTTTGATATCATCCCAGAGAGTCTCCCTCCCGCTATCTGCAAGGACACAATATTTATATCACCAAGCATCCATGGAGAAGCCACCACAGAGATATCCATGCAAGAACTCCACTCACAGCCTCCCTAAAGTGAATCCTCTTGGGTTGTTAGTGTATGAGTCACCCTGTACCCCTGAGGTTCTGAGGAACAGAGGCCAAGGTTTCAACCGAGAAGGATCAGAAAGCTCCAGGAGCCCATGTCTTTTCCAGGATGGCCTGCTCTAAGCAGCCCTTCTCCATTTGGACAGCAGGTTTCCCTGGCCAGGCATCTGGATGACATTTCCCGAACCGCCTCCTCTATGTTAAGTTTGGGGAAAAGGATGTAAATCTGACACACCCACGCAGAAGCCACTGGTTTCTGCTTTCACTTGTGGTCTCTCTCTCTCCGTGACTTGCAGCCTCTTCGTGCACATACCTGAAGCAGGGTCAGCACTCCTGTTCAAGCCACCAGGTGGTTCCTTTTCTCAGCCCCTCCCCAAGTGCATGTAGTCTTTGGTAGTAAATTGGCAGATGTTATGAAGTCATATATGTTATATAGTAACATTGTATGAAGTAGTTGTAACTGTAATTGGGTAATTGAGTGATATATAATAAAAAGCAGTATATCTATAGATAGATGGATGGATAGATAGATAGATAGACAGACAGACAGACAGACAGACAGACAGACAGACAGACAGATAGATAGATAGATAGATAGATAGATAGATAGATAGAGATAGATAGATAGTGGGGAAAGTGGAAGAAAATCATGGGTTAGCAAGAGGTTGCCTTCTCCAATCCTAGCCTGAAGGAGCAGGGTCAGAAGCGACCTGCAGACCTTTCAGTGGTGGGTAGCAGCCAAGTTGCATTAATTCCTTTGGGAGAGCTCTAAGAGAGCATCTTGCATTGCTGGACCAAGAGGCCAGAGGCTGGGAGGACTTACATGGTTTTTTGTTTTGTTGTTGTTTCTTTGCTTGCTTGCTTTTAGCTCATATGGTCCAATTTCCAGGGACTTAGAACAAAGAAAAGTTATACTTTGCATATGAAGGGAAAGTCAGTTTTTAAATATAGCTTGTTGGTCATACATGCATTACGCTTGTGAGACACCTCCATAGGATAATTTGGCTGCAGGTAGATTCTACTGCAGATAATTGTCTTCCCAGGCCTGTGTGCTTAGCTCAATCTTATCTAGAGAGGTGGGCTCAGGTTAGGGATTACCTTCTACAGCTTTCTTTCTTGGCATTCTGACCAACAGGATGGAAAGCTCTGCTTGGATCCTGTGGCTGAAATATGTGCATGACACAGAATCCTAGAAATCAGCGATGACTCCCTGATTCTCTGCTGCTCTCGAGGGCATCAGTGCAGGCTGAGGTAGCCACTACTGCAGTAGTTTTCAACTTTCTTAATGCTACAACCCTTTAATACAGCTTCTCATGTTGTGGTGAACCCCACATGGTAATTTTACCTCAGCCATAACATTATTTTCATTGCTACTTTATAACTGTAACTTTGCTACTGCTATGAATCATAATGTAATTTATCTGTGTTTGGGTGATACCTGTGAAAGATTTGCTTGACCCCCTAAAGGGGTCACCACCCACAGGTTGAGAAGCACTGTACTACTGCAAAGGACCTTGGTAGGAATGAGTGTACTATGCTCCAGGCTGGAAGGGAAATTTGAGCTGATCCTCTTTATCTCTGATATTCCTTCCACTGTAAGATCCCTAATTTTGGCCATGAGCAGATGTCTGTTCAGTTCCATGGGTCTCAGTTTCCTCCATGCTGAAATAAAATATCATGGGTAGAAGATGGCCCTGGCTTTGTGAGTGAAGTTTGGTGGAGCACGGCCGGGATCACTTGCGCACTGCAATCTATCACACTGCTTCTTTGAAAGGGCAAAGTTGGTCGTCCAAAAGAGATCACGTTATAGTTCCAACAATCTTTCATAGAGTTTGCTCACCTGCTCACGACCTCTACTTTACATGATTTCCAGGGTATCTTAAGGACTCATGATGCCTTCCATGGCCTTGCGTTTCACACAGCTGAGGTAAATGGTGGGAGGGAGTCTTTAGAGTTGCCCTTTCAGATTGTTGGGGTATGAGAGTTGGTGGGTAATGGCCACCTCAATGAGATAAGTCTGAGGCTTCCCCAGCAAGGTAGAGCTCCATTTGGTGTTACACAAATTGCTCAAAGTGCCCCCCAAACATTCTCTCCACAAATGGCTCACTTTCCCTCTCAGTGTCTGTTTTCTGAGTTCAGCCCCCAGTCAACTTCTTGTCTCAGGGCTACTGTGGAGGAAGCACAAATGAAGAGAATATGCAGCTAATAATAGCGTGTTGTATTGTTCTCCTCTGAAATCATCTGTCTCCTATTATGGCAGCATACTGTTACAATAAACCAGGTCGGAAAAGCTAGCTATTTAAAAAACAAAAATCCACAACAACAATGGTGACACATAGCTCTAGGTGCAGGGTTGGATTCTAGTTTGGTAATGTGTAGATCTTTGTTCTCTTATCTGAAAAACTACTGGGTCAAAACGTACTGTGTGCTAGAATCCTACAGATTGCAATACGCTGTAAGACTGAACTCAAGCTTGTCTGTTGATTTAGGTAAGATGAGACACACATCTTAGATGCTGAGGTATTTGTGGTAACCTCTTTTTGTTTTTCTGTTTTTTGTTTTTTCCTTGTCCCGGTATGATGGTGCAGGTTAGGAGGTAGAAGTAGTTGATAGGGAGAGAATTATCTACTAATTTTTATCCTATATAAAGACTAGGTGAGCTCTTCTGTTCCCCAAATATCACTCACTTTCCTCTCTGTCTGATAGATACCTCCTTTCTATTTTTCTGAGCACCCGTTTCAGAAACTTTTGGTCAGCTATAGCTGTGGTGCTGTGGATGGGACTTGGTTTCTGTAACTCATGGCCACAACTTCCTTCCTATGAAGGAAGGTGAAAGAAAGCCATCTCTGATGTCCAGAGAATTTTCTGTTTGTCACTGCTGACCTCTTATTTATACTATAACTGTGAATAATAAAGTTAAACCAAAGTTGATTTTTGTTCATACCTTTTAAAGGAATTGGCAAAAACCATTTTTCCCCTTCATTATTTCTATCTCACTTAAGGAATTCCACTCTTTCTCAAATGAGGCAACACTACCTTGGCCCCAGTTATTTACATTTTTTCTTAAATGTTATCATGTGATACAAAACTTGATAAATTTAAGTTACCTTACCTGGGACGCTGATATTTGAATTCACAGTATTTTGTATAGTAATGAAGAGTTGATAAACAACCACCTACACGGTACATTCAGCTATCGATCTTAATAAAGCTTCCTGGGACTCAACTGTGTTCGTTCATTGTGGGTAGGCTAATCTGTGGCTGACCTTTGTCTTGAGTAATTGAGGCAGACTCTCTTGACTTACGAAGCAAACAGAATTATTTCCTGAGTCTTTTCAGAAAAAAAAAATTACCAACCCTCATTATTAAAAACATAAAATGTGCTGAGCCCAGCTTGGCCAAGCAAATGATGGTGTGACATGGTTCCCACCCTGGAACAGAGCCAGCAGGGAGTGGCCACCATGAGTGTTGATGGTTGCTCTGGGTATGTGGCTTGTTTGTATAATATTGTATGTATTTTCATGTTCCTCCTTCGGGGAATGTTCCCCCTGTTAAGGTTAATGACTCCATGATAATCAGAGACAGCAAGAGGCTGGGAGACAAAGGTGTGTCTATGTCCCAGGCAAAAAATGTTAAACACTGAGACCTTCAGGACAGCCCTTAAGGCTGTGGGAAAGAATTCTGAAAACATGAGTTCAAAAATATATGTTTTCTCAACTATGCAAAATAGAAGGATGCAATATGAATTATATGAGGGGCTTCAAAAACCTAAAATAACAGAGGCAGTTTTACTATGAACCAGCTTGTCAGAAAGATACAAAGGCAGATAGATTCCTGAGTTCAAGGTCAGGTTGGGACAGAGCAAGGTTTGGCCTAGTCATGGTAGGATTGGTGATCTCAGAACTAGACCACATCCAGATAGCTTATTGTTTGTGCTTACAAAGGCAAGCAGATCTCTGAATTCATTTGCAATGGTTTTTTTTTTTTTTTTTTAAATGTGCTTACTGTCTCTTTCTGAGAATCAAGAGGCTGGGGTCATGAGATGCTGATTCATGGGACAATCAAAAGGGAACCTGGGATAATGACTGAATTGATATATAAATAAAAGACTAGGCTTTTGATTTGCAAGAGATGAGCTATCTAGAGAGTTTTTGGAATTGCTAGAGAAAGCTGTCTGGAGCAGAACAGAGGCCATCAGCGTGTACCCCATGATTTGACTTCAAGTTGTTCTTTTCACTGCTCCCAGACAACCCCTTTCTCAGAACCCTTCTCCAAGCTGAGGCTGGTCCTTGGCAAAAATGCAGCCAGACAATAGTGGCACACACCTTTAATCCCAGCACTCAGGAGGCAGAGACAGGTGGATCCTTGTAGCCAGGGCTACACAAAGAAAACCTGTCTTGAAAAACAACAACAAAAATCACATATAATGCTTCTGCAATATGATCCAACCATGTATGCTTTTTGATTTCCTTAAGATTTTATTAAAAGATGATTCATATTTTATTGAGCAAATTCTCATAGAGCTGTTTGTATAGCTATGTAGTCATGTTGTTCAATAATGATCGTTATCAGTATGATCCAAGAGAAATATACGAAATTGTAAGTTCTGTAGTTGTACATTAATAAAATTAAATATGTAATAGTGGTAGGTTAATCTGCTCTAAACTTTCTGGTGGGCATGAGCACTTCTTACTACCACCCCAATGTTGTGGATTCCCAAATGAAACACACACACACATCTTTCTATTTTAATATGCCTTAAGCAGTACAATGGCTGGGCCACTTCCAAACTTCTGTGTTGCTAACACTTCCCTTCCAATACTCCTGAATTATTACTACTAAAATCTGTATCTCATCTTTGCTATCCCAGACCCAATTGGGGAGGGGTCCGTTGGGGCCACTCTTCCCTGATTCTTACATAGCTGTAAGCTTTCTCCCCTGTAGCTCTCAAGTTTGATCCTCCTGCTTCCCCAGCATGGTGATTCCAAATCCTTCTTCTCTGGGTTCCCTTGCCCAAAAAATCTAAAGTTCCTCCTCTGTCTCCCTGCCCAGCCATTGGCCACAGGCAACTTTATTTACCAATTAGAGCCAACTGAAGACAATTCACATGTAATTTGGGAACCCAGTTAACATAATACAAGCATCCACAACATTTCACCCTTTTTATCCATTAAAAAGACCTTTTCTTTTAGACATACATTGAACATAGTAATAACAGTTATGTAAAATATAAGATATGATATATACTAACAACATCCAGTCCATCAATTTTGTCAATTTAGGTATATTACTCTAATATCTATCCTAACTTAAAGAGTTTACAATTCTATACCTGAATCATGTTTTGATTTTAACCTGCGTTACTACTGAAAACTATCCTTTCAAATCCAGATCACGTTCCTTAGTCCTAGATAACTTAAGTTTGATTATGAGATTATGACTAGTCTTCAATCCCATCAGAGACCCGAGAACAAATTAAATATTACCTGAATATATAGGAAGCACAAAAACATAGCTTCCAAAACTTAAACAAAAGCAAAAAACAAAACCAAAACTAAAAACCTGTAAGACCTTGTTGAGAAGAAAATCCCAAGCAGGACAGGTTTGAGACACTCGTTCCCCACAGAAGAGGTGGTGACAAGGGCAAAGTTCATAAGAATTGTGCTTTCTCAGTGTGATTGGAGACAAGACAGGCTTTGGTTCCTGTGCTAACTGGTTTTATGTCAATTTGACACAAGCTACAGTCATCTAAGAGATGAAAGCCTCAGTTGAGAAAATGACTCTATAAGGCAGGGCTATAGACAAACCTGTAGGGTATTTTCTTAGTTATTGATTAATGGGAGAGGGCCCAGCCCATTGTGGGTGGTGCCATCCCTGGCTGGTGGTCCTGGGTTCTATAAAAATACAGGCTGAGCAGCCATGGTAAGCAAGCCAGTAAGCAGCACTCCTCCACGGCCTCTGCATCAGTTCCTGCCTCCAGGTTCCTGCCCTGCTTGAGTTCCTGTCCTCACTGTCCTCACTGTTCTATAGAACTGTGAGTGACATAAACCCTTTCCTCCCCAAGTTGCTTTTGGTCATCGTGTTCTATTACAGAACTAGTAAACCTACTTTGGATGGTTATCTGGAGCCAAGCAGACGGTAAGACAGGCAACACTATTTTATGTGACTGTGAGCAAAATTCCTGAATGAGTGACTTGAAGAAGGGTTTACTTTGTCTCATGGTTGCAGGGGGCACTGTCCATGTTATTTAGTGGCACGAGGTTGAGCAGAATATTACAGTGGCATAAGGGAGTGGTGCAGGAGTGTGTGCACCTCATGGCCAACAGGAAGCAGAGTGAGGCCTTAACAGGAAGGATCTAGAACAAGAGACAGTTGTCAAAGGCAAGCTTCCGGTGTTCTACTTCCTCCAGTCAGGTCCATCTTCCAGTCTCATCACTTCCTAATGTTCAAGACTTGAGTCGGTCAATGGGTTAGGCCAGTGGTTCTCAACCTTCCTAGTGCTGTGACCCGTTAATATAGTTTCTCATGTTGTGGTTCCTCAACCAAACCGTTGTTTTTGTTGCTACTACAGAACTGTAATTTTGCTACTGTTATGAATCCTAATGAAAATATCTGTATTTTATGATGGTCTCAGATAACTCCTATAAAAGGGTCCTACGATGGGGTTACAACCCCAGGTTGAGAAACATTCACTAGAACAGAGCCCTCAAGTGTTTAGAAACTAGAGATGCACTTTACTAGCCTAGCTGTGTCTCAGGCCATGAAGCCCTAAGATCCACCACCCAAATTCCGCTCAGGAATTTTCTCTAGCATTCCCAGGGCTGAAACACCCAAAGAAGAGAGATTTCAAATAGCTTTTATAAAAGTTGTTTTTGCCTGGCACAGGGTTGTAAAATATCAAGGTGATGGTGTCTAAACCCAAGCTCCTGTCTGCAGGTATCAACTTGAAGTGGAAGTGGTTTCCATGGCCTATCTAAACTGCTCTTTCTCTCCAACCAGGCAACTTGGAGGAAAAGCATCTCAGGTAGGAGAAAGAGAGATGAGAGGGAGGGGATAGGAGAGAATTTTTAAACTGAGCATCTGTCTTGGGGGTGGTGGGGTGTTGTGGACTTGAAGCTTGACTTTCAGATCAACTGCATGTTATGTGTATTCATGTATGATGGCTAACATATATCCTGTGGCCTTTCCAGCAACTGGTAATTTTTCTAAAGTTGTGTTTCCTTGCTTTTACTCTGTCCTTGTGGCCCTTAAACAAGGCATGCAAACACAACAAACACAACACACACACATGTGTATACACGCACATCACAAACCACACACCCACTCTGGTCAAAGATGCTCCTATCAGACCATGAGGATACTCTGGGCCACGTGACTACAGCATGGAACACTGGGGAATCAAGCTACTTTACCATCTGATTGGTGCTGCAGGGAGCAAAGACAAACTGGCAAAAAAAAAAAAAAAAACACTTTTTTTGGCAAAAAAACTTTTTTTTTTTGGGGGGGGGGTTCGAGACAGGGTTTCTCTGTATAGTCTTGGCTATCCTGGAACTCACTCTGTAGACCAGGCTAGCCTTGAACTCAGAAATCTGCCTGCCTCTGCCTCCCAAGTGCTGGGATTAAAGGCGTGCGTCACCACTGCCTGGCCAGCAAATAACGTTTTAAAGTGATCGATTTATCAAGAGGTGCTAGGAAGAGAAATTAATATAAAGTAGCTTTAGGAAGAAACTCAAATGTTTGAGTCCTCTGCTTAAACCAGAAACGGTGAGGTATGAGGCAGGTGGCTGGAAAGGAGAAATGGACCTGGGGGGACCAGAAACAACCTTAATATGATATAACCAGATCTCCTGACCCTCCCTAGTCTCAGCCATGCTAGGACACTACCAAGTCCCAGAGCACTGGTCTATGGTCCTCAGGGGTTGTGTTTTCCTGTATTAGGTGTTACAGCATGCACCATGCAAATGGAGGGACCGGCTCAGCTCAGCAGTAAGAGGCCTAGACATACAAAACTTGCTCCAGAGAGCAGTTAGGCTCCAAAGTCCTTCCCACAGACTTGGAAGGAGTAGCAAATGTACATGTGAAAGGACTGCAGACACCTGGTTGAGCTTTCTGGAAGGCTTGTGGAGCCCTGGTGCCATCTGATGGCCACGGTGGGGAATGAATGGGAGACAGGAGCAGGCCTGCTTTGGGTGGACCCCAGAGGTGGCTTTCAGCTTTGAAAATGCTTGACTTGGCAGGTTTAAGCCCCTGAGTCTCACAGCTCTAAAGTAACTAGTGCGCTAGATAGAGACCAGATCCTTCATGAAGTCTTTGGAAGGTTTAACCCTGTAGGTCCTGTTAGGTGTGGCTGAGGGCTAGGTTCTTTACAGCGTTAGAGAACGCAGAAGTAAACCAGGGTAGACTGAGAGGTGTTCCAGGCCAGAGCACGAAGGACAGCATTGAGTCAGGTAAGCCGTGGTCACCAAGCATTAATTGCTATATATGGGTGGACTGCTAGCTGGTGGTATGAGGACAGTATGTAGATACTTCCCCTTCTCCCTTCTGAAGCCCTGTCATCCTTCCTTCCTCTCATCTACCTCTCTCTTTTTCTCCTCATTCTTTCTGCTATAAGAGGGTCCCATCTGTCTTTAGGGTTTTTATTCCTGCACAAAACATCATGACCAAGAAGCATGTTGGGGAGGAAAGGGTTTATTCAGCTTACACTCCCACATTGCTGTTCATCACCAAAGGAAGTCAGGGCTAGAACTCAAGCAGGTCAGGAAGCAGGAGCTGCTGTAGAGGTCATGGAGGGATGTTACTTATTGTCTTATTTCCCCTGGCTTGCTCAGCTTGCTTTCCTATAGAACCCAGGACTACCAGCCCAGGGATGGCACCATATACAATAAGCCCTCCCACCCTTGATCACTAATTGAGAAAATGCCTTACAGCTGGATCTCATGGAGGCATTTCCTCAAGGGAGGCTCTTTTCTCTGTGATAACTCCAGCTTGTATCAAGTTGACACACAAAACCAGCTGGTACACCATCTTATCTGAGTCTTTGACTGGAAGAAAAGCAAATTCAAATCCATAAAGATAAGGCAGACTCTTAGTTCTCTTTCTGTAATGGTTATTCATGAAAATAAACACCAATGTCAATCTTCCAGAAATAATTTTGGGCACCTTTTTATAGATTTCCAGGCAGCAGGTTGTTTCAAGGGACTTAAGACCCTACATCTTAGCCAAGAAAGCAATTCCTTTTCAAAGGAACCCTTGTAGTCTTTAGGTCCCTGGGCGTGGTCAGGGCTGGTGTGGGAGGGGTTAGAGGTAGTTACAGGAGCCATTGCTCTAGGGAGGGCCTGTTCCTTTATTCAGGAGCCTTTCACTCTTAGAGCTTGAGAGGCTGAGGTGATTTTTCTGGGGATTCTCACTGCTCAGGGGCACTAGGGAAATTTTATAGCATAAGTGGTTCTATTCGACTGTTGTGTTAATGTGTTTTGAGTATAGCCAAAGCTGGACACACTAGTACAATGTAGCTTCATAGAGACTGGATTGCTAACAGATCAACTTCACGTTTGGCTCATACTTGTCCTCTGGGCATGAAGCATCTTCTTCTAGGTGTGTGTCCAATATGTGCTTAAGGGAGGTAGTTTTGAATTTGCCAGCAAAGACTGGCAAGGACCAGAAATTGGTTGGCTCTTTTCTAACTTGTGCAACATGCCAGCTCAACGCAGTGTTAGAAGGAAGGGAATGAAATTTGAAGCTACTGAATGAGGCCAGGGCGGGTTCTTCATCTGCACACGGGGTGGTAGGCTCTCTTGGTTAGAAAATAGTCTCTGGTTTAAATACTCACATAGTAAAGGCATTATCGGGTTCAGTATGGATGGTATGTACACATGCACACAGAACGGCGGTGCTATGTTTAGAACACTCAACTGTGATAGAAAGGCAAGGAACAACTGATTGCAGTATCTGTTGTTGGGGCTAGGTGTTCCTTTTGCCCCAGGGAGCCTGGCTCTGATCTCTGCAGTCTTATCAGCAGCGGGCCCTTCGAATTTGGCAAAACTGGTATGTGATACTGACACTACAAACTAGAATTAGAATCTTTAGTGGCAATATCAGAAACAAAAGTCAGCTGGGGATGAATATCAGTGACGTTGTGGGTCACTCGCAGTTCTCTCTCCTTCAGATTCTCAAGCTCTGTCTTTGTACTTGTCTGTCCTAAAGCCTATTTGACCAGTACTTGTAAAATTCAGTTACCGCTGGGTATGGTAGTATACTGTACAATTTCCACATTTTGAAACTGAAGTAGGAGGATTGCTGTGAGTTTGAGGCCAGCCTTGGCTACATGAAGACTAGGTCAGCCTAGGCTAAAACTCTGGCTCCAAACACCCCCCCACACACACACACACTCACATACACACTCAGGCTATTAGCCAGGATGCTGTAATCAGGAGGATTTTAAGTTTGAGGACCTTCTAGGTTGTGTACCAAAGATGCTGTCTCCAAAAAGAAGTATGTATGTGTGTGACAGGGGGTGGGAAGTGGTACAGAAACTTTAATCCTAGCACTCAGGAAGCAGAGGCAGGTAGATCTCTGTGGCTTCCAGGCCAATCTGGTCTACATACTGAGTTCTAGAACAGCCAAGGCTACGTGTTGAGACACTGTCTCAAAAATAAAGATAACATTAAAAAAAGAATTTAGACATAACTTATCTTCTTTCTTTGTTAAAGGTTCCAACCAAAGCAGAGTATTATGGTTTGTACCCAAAGGGCATATGGTAGATGTACCATATAATAACTAAAGGCCTGGGCCGGGCGGTGGTGGTGCACGCCTTTAATCCCAGCACTTGGGAGGCAGAGCCAGGCGGATTTCTGAGTTCGAGGCCAGCCTGGTCTACAGAGTGAGTTCCAGGACAGCCAAGGCTACACAGAGAAACCCTGTATCGAAAAAAAAAAAACAAAAACAAAAAACAAAACAAAAAACAAAAAAACCAAAAAAACAAAAAACAAAACTAAAGGCCCGCAGTGAATGTACCCTGAAAACTAGATACCTGCAGTGGATGTACCCCGATAACTAGACATCTGCAGTGGGTGTATCATGATAAGCAGAGGGCTGTTTGCTTCTTTCCTCCACCATTCACATCCTTTGTTGAAGTGTAGAAGACGAGTGCAGACAAAAGCATGTGGTCTCACTGAGCAAGTGGGCCTGACCCCCAGATTTCTCCAGGAGGAATAACCCCGAGAGGCATTGCTCTCCCAGTCCTGCTTTCACATCTACCATACGGAGGACATGGAAGCGCTTCTGCCGTCCTGTGTGCTTGCTTGAGAACAGGGCTGTCCTCGTTGAGAAGACTGAGTTTCACAGACTAACGATTTTGTGGTACTTGATTCTTTTTCATTTCCTTCCATTCTTCATTTCTTTCTTCTCTTCTATGTATCTCCCTTCTTTTCTTTATCACTCTCCTTCTTTCCCCCTCCCCCTCCCTCTCCCCCTCTCCCTCTCCCTGTCTGTTTTCTTAGTGTCTCATGATCCTCCAGCCTCCACCCTGATAGTTCTGAGATTACACATATGGTCCACCACACCCAGAAATACTTGGGTTTTGTTGCTAGCACTCCAGTGTGCACGGAAGGTCCCATGAAAACACATTAATGTGCTAAAGTTTGCTGCACACTTCAGCCACAGATGCTATGGAAGGAGACGTGGCCTACGACACCTGTATCAGCGGGAACAACGTAAAAGCAGTGTAGGCGTCTAACAAGCTTTGTTTTTTCTAAAACTAATCTCTGAGCTATTGATGTGAAGAGGGTCAGTGACTGAGAAGAGTGGGCGGGGCAGAGTGGGTGGGGCAGAGTGGGAGGGGCAGAGTGGGTGGGGCAGAGTGGGAGGGGCATGTTTAGGTGAGGGATTGGGAGCCCCCTGGTGCAGAGAGCTCAGGAAGCCCCTCCACAAGTTCCCTCCAATCTGTCTCAACACACATGGGAAGATATTTAATGAAGCTGGTTCTGCACTCAAAAATCTCCCTCTTCCCCAGCTCTCTCTGACAGTCTGCCGCCATCCTAGTCCATGTTAAGAATGTGTTTTGATGGGCAGTTTACAAGGACTGTCTCTTTTGAGACAGTATGGCTGGGATCAAGTTGAAGCCGTTTGTTCTGAAAACACATGATTTATGGCCCGAAGAGTCTTGATAGGCCTGGGGCAAGCATGTAGATGAGGTCCTTCCATTGACATAGGCCTGAGTCCCTTTGAGGGGAGACCTACCTTGGTCCTCAAGCTGAAGACAGCAAGGCCCCGGGGGACTGTTTCCTGTCTCTAATGTATGTTTTAAACTCCTGAGTTTTTTGTTTGTTCGTTCATTTATGTAAAAATAAACAGAGCACCTGGGTTTAATCAACAAGCAGTGGCAGTTTAGGTTCGAGGTCCCTTCTTTTGGTCCCCAAGTGAGGGCTGCAAGGTGGGGGCCATGCAGTAAGCCAGCAGGGAGCCTTGTGATGACTCGGCAGCCTAGAGAAAACCTTGGTTCTGGGATATCTGTACAGTATACACAGCCTGTCTTCCAGAACCCCATGTGGTTCCAGTGAGAGAGATGTTGAACTGTCCTTTCCCCACAAGCTCTTGGCATGCAAAACATAAGCTTAAAGTTGTCATAAGCCAGTGGTGTCTCATCACAAACCACATTTAAATCCTGAATCTAAAAGTATTCTGGCACTTTCTTTGAGTTTATAAAAATGTTTCAGGAATTTTTTTTCTCTTTCCACATAAAAGAGTTTGATTTTGAATGTTTTCTCCTTTGTTAAAAATCTTAAAGTCACAGTCTCCCCCCAGGCGACAAGGCCTGGACTCTTCTAGAATGTTCAAATACTGAAGGTGGTTGCTCAGAACTTAAAGCTGTAAGGGACAGGCAGTGGACTTCACAGGCTCTCTCTGTGGGCATCTAGAAAGGATGGCAAAGGAGACGGGATGCTGGTGAGGAGGTAGCTCCTTTCTGTTCTGAAGTGTGTCCATCACAGATGCCTTCAGTGCCTTAGCAGGACATCTCTGGATTGCATCAGAGTCTTTACCAGCCACCTCTGGCCATCTTACTGTTTAATATATTGCCAGATGGAGACCCAGCTAGATCCAGCAACTGAGTCGAGATACCTCTGGTTCCGGTGACTCAGGTGGGACAACACATCCCAGTAGTAGGAGAGCACAGAGGAAGTTTGCCTTCAGCACTGTCTTCTTGCCCTTGCTCTTAGCTATTTCGAAGCAGAGATCATCTCATTCCTGGGTCTCAATAGGACAAAGCAAATGCAGATATTTAAAGCCATTTTTCAAGATTAGAATGAGAGTCATAGAGAGCTGGGCTTGGTGGTACAGGGATCCCAGCACTCGGAGACTGAGGCTGTCACATAATGAGTTCTAGGCCAGCTTGGGTTATAAAGTGAGATGCTATCTCAAGAAATAACAACACAAGGCAACAATATAATTATATCGAGAAAACATAACCCATTTTCCTCATATTTTTCTTCTCTTTTTTCTTCTTCCTATCTTTATATTGGTTTTCTTACTATCATAAACCAATTCTAGTCATGCTGGGCAGCACCCTGGGGTCTGTGGCCCTGCCTGCCCCAAAGCCTCACCTGCAGTCTCTGTTGTTAGCCACACAGGGGGCTCCTTTGATCCAACTGCACCACAGAACCACTTTTCTGCTAGAATCTTCTGTGCTGCTGCACAGACCTCTGATTAACATTGACTCATTTAATGTTTTTACTACATGTGAGTCACCTTCCTCCATGTGGAGGACAGAAGAGAAAGCAAATAGTACATGTCTACTATGGTGTTAGAGACACAAAGCATGTGCTAACTAACCGAGAAGAGACAAACGGTGCTACAGGACCATGAGCTGTGGCTGGTGTGAGATCTGAAGAAAGAACAGGAGACAGAGCTACGAGATGTGGTGGATAGAATGGCCCCCATGGCACGGGTCTGAGTCCAAGAAGCACCAGCAGTGTGCAGTGTGAGAAGCTGAGTTGCCATGGTTATGATGTTGGAGGAACAGAAGAAGGTTTTCTTTGTCACTCTGGAATATTCTGATATTGATGCTATGCTTACAGGGTGCATCTGTCCCAGAGGCACCTCACAAATGACCTCGTGTATGAAGGCTTAGCTAGGATCAATGGGTTTGGTCCAGTGTTTCCTTTATACATGGATGTTGGCTCTTAAGCTTTTGGTGTATGTGCCATCCTAACCACAGAGGTTAGATACCTAGTGAATGGCAGGGAGGGAGGAGTGGTTCTCCCAAGAAAGAGAAAGTAGAATATATTGTTATGGAAAGACAAAGAGAAAACTAGAACAGGGGGATTCAATAGGGAGGGGGTGGAGCAGAAGGGCAGAGGGAATAGAAAGAGATGGCTAATACTAAATGCCATTTAAAAAGCCATATGGAAACCGACTACTGTAGAAGCTTCCAGAACTATTTACATGCATGAGAGGAAGCTAAATGCAGTTGTCAGATAATACTTGATGCAATGCCCCAGTGAGACATCTTATGCCACCAAGTAAAATCCCAAGGGCCTGGCATAGGTTATATCTTGGTGAGTTATTGACCAAAGGATCCCCCCACCCCCGTGATCCCAAAACATCACAGGATATCAACAAGGCTATTGACTACTCTCCACAAACTGGTAGTAAAAACTCTAATTTTTGATGAGTAAGTATATCATCTATATATGCCATGGAACATGGAGAAGAAGTTAAACTAGTGACTAACTAGAAGCTTCACTTCTAACAACTAGGGTTCATTCTGCTGTAGAAAATAGGCCCAGGGGCTGGGTGGTTCCCCTTCTCCTGTTCCTTCAGCCAACCCAGCTTCCTTCCATTCTTCATATTACACTAACCATAGTACCGTGATGGATTGCAGTCCAAAAGTCCTCAGCCAAAGTGCCTCTCCATGGGCATACGTGATTTTTCACTGTCACGATGGGTTGGCTACAGCATGCAATTATGAGCCACCCAGGACAGTGTGAATACTCCCGTTCCTGGTAGTTTCTCCCTTCTCTCCTGCAAATCAGCACCTACCTGTGTCTGCTGGACCCTAGGCTGTCTTTCTGAGCACCCAGCCTGGGAACTCTGCCTTTGAAAATGCCATTTTTTCCTAAGACATTGCAGTTGATCCAAGGTGTGAGGTGAAATGCTCGCAGTAACCTGTCAAAGGGCTGACTTTGGCATAGAATCTTCAAGGTTAACTCTCTGGGGTAAACAGGAATTGAATGCCAGATTTCAGGTGCTGTTCCTGTAGGAACCCCCCGCTGCAAGCACTTGAATGAAAAATGATAGAAAGTTATTGACCTTTGAGATATTTAATTCCACCATGCAGCTAAGCATCTGTAGTGGATCAGGCCAGGGGAGATTACATCTGCCCCACTATGGAGACATTGCCGTAGTTTATCTTCAGAATAGGCAAAGAAAATGTGTCTAATGAATCCCTAAAGCATCGTGTGTGCAGATGGGCTGGAGATGGGCTTAGCAATTTTTCATCCCCATTACTGTGGGTATTTCCTGGAAACGAGTCAGAGATCATATGTAAATTTAACCTGCTAAATTCTCACCATTCTTCCAGAGACTCAGAGTGGGATGATAGATGAAGACATTAAAAGAAGTTAATAATTTGAGAGAGAAGCCCTTATTAAAATAAAAATGAATGAGCTTAATATGCGACATTCCCTGGAACTGTGTGCTTTAATAAAAATGAAATAAGCTCCTGATGTACCCCATCTGTGGAGCCTCCTCTGTGCTGAGTGGAAGACAAATGGTTAGAAGACATGGCTGCTGCCCTCCAGAGGCGTGCAGTCTAGACCTGAACAGAGGAGACAGTGCTGCAATGCCAGAAAGACACAGCAAGAGAGAAGGAAGGCAGGCGGGGAGGCCTGGTGCAGTAGCTAGTGTGTCCAACATCTTTTTGTTACCAATTTTTATACAATAGTCCACAGCTAAAAGCCAGCCTTCATCCTGTTCCCTCATCTCCCTTCTGTGATGTAATTGGGATGTGTTCTCCTAGGGGAAGGTTTATGTTGTTACTGCATTATTTTTTTTTTTGAGAAGGGAGGGTATCGAGGGAGGTTTTCTCTGTGTAGCCTTGGCAGTCCTGGAACTCAGTCTGTAGACCTCGAATCCACAGAGATCCACCAGCCTCTGCCTCTGAGTGCAAGGATTAAAGGTGTGCATCACAACTGCCTGGCTGTTAGTGCATATTTTTAAGAAAACAGAGAGATGTGTCAAAACGTGGGTATTAGCTGATTAATCTGAATAGAGGATATTTGGCTTTACGTTTTCTCATTTTTTTTCTGTACTCTATCTTAGAATTGTTTTTATTTAAAAGGTTGGGAGTAAGCACTATATACAGTGTGTAATAATAATGTTGAACACAAAAAGGAAGAAGGAAGAAAGGGAGGGGAGGAGAAGGAGAAAGGGAAGAGAAAAGGAAAAATGTAGGGAGAACAGCTGAGAGTGGATCTTGGCGGTAGAATGCTTTGCTGACATGAGTGAATCCCTGGGTTTGGAGGAAGACAAGAGGGATGGAAGGCAGGAAAGAATGGAGGGAAGGAGGAAGAGAGAAAGGATAGAGGAGAAAGAGGATGGGAGAGAGGAAGGAAGACAGAGAGAAAGGGAAGAAGGAAGGAAGGTAGAGAAGAAGGAATGGAGAGAGGATGGAAGAGAGAAAGGAAGACAAAGAGGAAGGAAAGAAGGAAGGAAGGGAGAGAAGAAGGAAGGGAGAGAGGAAGGAAGGGAGAGAGGAAGGAAGGGAGAGAGAGGAAGGAAGACAGAGGGAGGAAGGAAGACAGAGGGAGGAAGGAAGGGAGAGAGGAAGGAAGGGAGAGAGGAAGGAAGGGAGAGAGGAAGGAAGGGAGAGAGGAAGGAAGGGAGAGAGAGGAAGGAAGACAGAGGGAGGAAGGAAGGGAGAGAGGAAGGAAGGGAGAGAGAGGAAGGAAGGGAGAGAGGAAGGAAGAAGGAAGGAAAGGAAAGAGAAGGAATGGAGAGAGGAAGGAGAAAGAAAGGAGAGAGGAAGGAATGAAGAGAGGAAGGAAAGAAGAGATAAAGGATGGAAGGAAGAGAAGATGGAAGAAAGAGAGGAAGGAAGGGGAGAGGAAGGAAGAAAAAAGAATGAAGGGGAGGAAGGAAAAGAGAAAGGGAAGGATAAAGGAAGGGAAGAAGGGAGAAGGAGGAAAGAAGGAAAGAATTAAGAGGGAAGGAAGAGAGGGAGGAAGGAGGAAAGGAAAGAAGGGAGAGGAAGGAAAGAAACCGTTAGTAAACCCACTAAGGAAACGTAGGCTCAAAGGTCACTTTGGATGGAAAGTCAGCAGATTTAACCAAAAGGATGAGGTATGACTTAAGGTTTTCTAGGGAGAACACAGCTGATAGAATGAACACCTATTTAAATGAGGTTTAATTACATCGGCTTACATGATGCATCCTAGGCAGTGAACAAAGGCTGTCTTCATAGGGGAGAGGCTGAAATCACAGCCATTCTTGTAGATGCCCCTGCAGCCCCAACCTGGCACTGAAGACCCAGAGGAGTCCTGGAGAGCTACTTCAGTCCACATTGAAAGCCCAAAACATCTGGGTTCTGATACCAGGAAAGGAATGCTTCAGCAGGAGCAGCAGGGTTAATGAACTCATCGACGAGGCGTGCAGGCGATCATGCAGGAAGCAAAAGGAAGCAAAAGCTGTCCTCCTTTGGTGTCTTCATATCTGGGCTCCCAGGAGACGGTGCCGTGTACATTTAGAGTCTCTTTCCACTTCTATTACTGTCATCAATAAAACTCCTCACAGACATTCTCAGAGGCTAATATAGATGTGAGAAATAAGACCCTTGCTGCCTAATAACAAATTCAAGAGACCAGTGAAAGTGAAGCGGTTTTTAATATACTGTTCTGTACAAAGGAACACCAGCATAAAGCAAGGGCAAGGACGGCTGGCGTGGTGACTGGGTGCAAAACAAGGGTTTTCAAAGTCTTCCCCACCACGAAAAGTTCCTGCCTCCCCCGCCCCACAGGCTGGGATTTCTCCCCACTTCTCAAATCCTTCATCCTATTGGCTAGGATGCAAAGCCTTATCTAATGAGTAATTTGAGGCTTGAGACTGTCCCCCCTTTTCTGACTCAGTCATACAGCAGACTACTTATAACTTTTCAACTCCCAGAATTCCCAGATGAGCCGGCGAAAGCTCCCTTGTTTATCAGGATCTCCGATGAACTCTAAGCACACCTCTCACTAAAAATGGACCAGGACATTTCTTTCAGGTGATCCCCAAAGGCTTATCTCTTAATCAATTCCAGATCCTGCAAGATGACCACAAAGATTAACTATCATACTTGGAGCGAGGAATAGAGAGGATGAACTGAGAAGAAACCTGGCAGGAGCGACTTTCATCTGTAAATCTAGGAGCGTAGGCTTCATGAGCCCCGAGTGCGTGCTCAAAGGTATACCCTCTTCAATAATTCACTCCACAGATAATGTCTAAACACCTGCCATCTGACACATGCGTGTTAGATGGCAGATTCTCGCACTGGAGCGGGCAGGGTGGTCACCCTTCCTGGAGTCACCATCTCCCCTTTCAGCATCCTTAAATGAGAGGGATATAATGCGCCTTTGTCTACTCTATCAGCTTCTCAGCTTCTTTAGAGTGAGAAGCCCATCCCGTAACACTCTGGGCCGTCACAATGGCGTGCTGTCAGGATTCTGCTGGTGGGCATTCATTAAATACTTTTAATTAATCGAATGAATCAAAGTAGTGATTGAGAGCCCCACTGGGACAGTTGTCAAATATAAAGTGATCTTCCTCTCAAGGGACATTTACTAAGTTGTCTTAACCACCACACAGAAGGAGCTACTTACTGAGAGCAGGAGGCACAGATACACACTGGTTAGAGGATTAAGAGACATTCGCTCAAACCTTTGGGTTTCGTTAATGAAAGGTCAATATTTTTTCCAATAATATGTTTATTATATGTACTATATTATAATATTATATAATATATTTTTCATATATAATAATATAATATAAATTACATGCATCCATATATAATATATGGATAAAATGGCAGATCTCAGATGAAAGAGCAGTATCCAGTTTTCTATCATCTCTTTTTACTATGCCTCCCTTACATATTATTTGAATTTGTTTATTTATTTATTCATTTAATATTTTATTTATTTTCAAGACAGAGTCTTACTATGTAGCTCTGGCTGTCCTGGAACTCACTCTGTAGACCAGGCTAGCCTCGAACTCATAGAGATCTACCTGCCTCTGCCTCCAGAGTGCTGGGATTAAAGGTGTACACCACCACACCTGATTCTGAATTAGATTTTTTACAACAGAAAAAACAAGAATAAAAACCAGAAGCTAAGGGTTTTCTGTTTTACTCCTTGTTATTTTTTTAAATTAAAGATTAAAACAAAATCCCAAGTTTTATAACAGTCTATGTGTTAGTACTCCACTGTCTGTCTATCTGATCATGTAATCATTTATTGTGATTCCATACATTTCGATGCTAGAAGGACACAGCCGCTGACACAGCCCATCATGACAATATTACACCATATGAGTTTACTGCAGTAGAGTTTTCTATTCTACTGTTGATATATATTTGGAAATGTTATGTATAATACAGTTCTATACATTCTTGTACATATCTCTCGGCCAGCATTCATAAGGACACCACCTGAATGTATACCAAGAAGTGGAATTTCTGGTTCCTTCGGTCAGTAGATCCTTCCAGTCAACCCATCCATGGTTTGCCAACCGAATATGTGAGCTCTTACTGTTCTGTGTTCCCATCCACTCTTAGCTTTGTCACACTTTCCAACTTTAGCAGTTTTAGAGGTGAGATTAATTTGCATCTTGAGCACGGTTGTCATGTTGAACACCATCTCATGGGACATACGCGCCTTAGGACTTGTAGCTTGGAAGGGCTGTGAGGCCTACACAGAATTAGTTCCTTTCTTGGCTTAGGAAGGGTTAGTTTCTATCTTGCATCCCCTCCATTTCTTGCAAGAGCATTGATATATTTGGAGTACTCCACAGGCCAAACTCTGTACCAATATCTTCAGAGTCCAACTAGCAACAGTTTGTTCCTCCAATGTTCCTTTATCTCTTTTTAATAATACTTTTACTGATTATTTGGAAATTTAGTAATTTATTTTTTATTCGTAATTTTAGTAGTTTATTTTTGTATCAGCCACATGCTGAATTCACATTTAGTGCTCATTGCTTAGGTGGGTGTCTCCTAACAATGGTAACACTGAAATAGCCTAGAAACTAAAAACGAACTTGCTCTAACTCATATGTATTCTTACCCAAAAGGAGAAAGAGGCAAATCCATGCTGAGCTGAGCGTGCATCTCATGATCTGTCATTTCCAACTGACACAGGAGCCTCTTCAGAATGCCAAAGAAAGTCAGAGGACGCTACAGGGATTGTGAGGACCCCTGTAATGATAGTTGGGAACAGGAATCTGGAATGCTCTCTCTGTCTTGTAGCTGTAAGCACTAGATATGCACTAACTTACCTAATCTAACAGGAACTATACCATATCCATACTGGTTTGAAAGTCCTAGAATGAAAAAGTCAGTGTTTCCTTTCTTACTGTTCCTGTAAAAAGTCCCACACAGCACTCCCTTCTCTTCCGTAGGTTCCAGGCTGGCCCATACACCTTGAACCCACTGTTCCTCTTATTTGATCCCAGGAACACTGTTGAAGTTAAATGTATTTCAACACATGGAGGAAAAATTAAACACAAGAACTCATCATCCATACTGGAAAATACCAAAATGACAATAACAACAATTAAAAGGTGTTAGAGATTCCAGCGACAAGCTCTAGGAATGGAGTCTACTGATACAAATGAGATAGTCTTTTTTTCAGAGCCACGCAATACTTCTTTGAAAGTATTTTATATCATAGAGTTTTGTTGTTGAAATGTTTTCATTTGGGCTGGAGAGATGGCTCAGCAGTTAAGAGCACTGACTGTTCTTCCAGAGGATCTGGGTTCAATCCCCAGCAATCACATGGCAGCTCACAACTGTCTATAACTCCAAGATCTGACACCCTCACACAGACCTGCATGTAGGCAAAGCACCAATGGACAGGAAATAAAAATAAATCATTAAAAACTGCTTTTATTTATTCTTTGATAACTTCATACAGTATAAATACATTTTGATTGTACTTAAATCCCACCGTCTTCTAATTCACTTCCTTGCATTTCCTCTGGAACACCTACTTTCTAATAGATACTTTAGTATCTTGAAACAATAGCCCAGAGTTCAATTCAAGTTGTTTATAGAGACATGGGTGAAAGGTTATCTACAGAATCATGGGTGACTTACCAGTGGCTATGCTCCCGAAGAAGAAAAAAGACTCCCTCTCCTCTACCAATATCTTCCCAGCTAGTGGTGGGGCTTTATGTACCCTTGGTCATCCATACTGAAGTGTTGACTATCTCCACCTTGTGCAGAGTTTATTCAAACAACCATAGGTGCTGTGAGTTCTGAATGCAACAGCTATGTCTACCTGTCCAGACTTTTAATCAAGATATCACAAGAATGATCTGTAGCTCAGTTGCAGTTAAAGTCCTTGCTTTCCCCTGAAACCTTTTGAGCCAGGCCTCCGCTGTCTGGATGTCTCTTAGCACCACAGTCTTTCAGGCTAGCACTAGAACAGCCCATTAAGATCTGCTTAGAGCATACAACAGCTAGTCCAAAATTCCAAACTCTTCCATGCTTCTAAAAATCAAAACCAAAAACGACAGCAAAAATCATAGTCAGGTTCTTCACAGCAACAGCCCACTATCTGATACCAACGTCGGTATTTGAGACTTTTCTGTTGCTGTAATAAGACACCATGAGCAAGATGACTTACAGAAAGAAGAGATTTGGAGGGCTTTATGGTTTCAGGGAGATGAGACTTCATCATGGTGGGAGACGTACATTGAACCACAGGCAAAGCAGCAAGAGCAGGAGGCTGCCAGCTCATGTCTTCAAATGCAAACATGAAACAGAGAGAGCTAACTGGAAACGGGGCAATACATTAACTCTCAAAGCTCACTCAATGACAAATTCCCTCCAGCAAGGCTAACTCTCCTGATTCTCCCACCCCTCAAAATTGGAAACCAAGTGTTCAAATGTCCAGGGCTGTGGGGGAGACTCTTCTTATTCAAATCAATACAATATTTCATAAAACATACAGAAAAAGCAGAACTAAACTCTTTTGTGAAGCTAGTATTACCCTGACACCCAAAGTAAGTAAAGATGGGAAAACGAAGAAGAAAAGATAAAGAGAGAATATAGACCAATCTTCTTGATGAACACAGACTCAGACTTTCAACAACATACTTGCATATTAAATTCAGCAACATACCAAACAAATAGATCAGTCATCACAACCCAGTTGGCTTTACTCCAAATGTAGTGGGATGGTTTAGTATTTATAAATCGATAATATGAATTACATAAATGGTAACAAGGACCAAAAAAAAAAAAAAAAGAAAATCACATAGTCACCTCAATAGATATAGAAGATCCTTGATGAAAAACTAGACATTGCTTCATAATAAAAGTCCTGAATTCATGTTCTTTTTGCAGAAAATTCCATGGGCTTCAGAGAAGGATGTATAATCTGCAGTGTTTGTATAGAGAGATCTATAGATGTCTATTGGGTCCATTTCAGCCATGATGCTATTTCCATTTCTCTGTTTTCTTTTTGGAAGAACTGTCAATTACTGAGAGTGGAGGGATAAAGCTGTTTCCTACTATTGTATCAAGGTTAATCTGTAATTTTACATCTGGTGGGGTCTGGGAATCACTGCACAAACCACTCAGACACTGATCTTAGTCAACTAGGGATGGTTTGTTGGACACCACATCCCAAGACTGATTGATCAGGGTTGTGATTCAGGCTTGGGAGCTGAACCATGACCCCTAGTTAAGATCTGCTTTTAAAGCCTGAGATCTGTGACAAGTTATTTTACTAATCAGGATTTAGGGATAGGGATTTCCTTAGGAGCATGTCTCTGTTGTATACTTATCCTGTTCCCATTGGTGGGCATATTCAACTGTGGCAGGGGTCTTGCCTTGTCTAATATTCACATCCTAACTTGTCTATCAGGATGGGACTTGTCTAGCACTCATGTCTTAGCTTGTCAACCAGGATGACAGTTACTCATGTACATGTCTTTCTACCAGTAGGATGTCAGTTCCCAGGGAGGTCTTAGGAACTTAAGCTTTACTTGACCACTACTCAAAATGGAAGCTTTATTCCAAATAGTTTCTTATATTAGCACAGTGTTTCTTCTATGTTGGGGTTTATCCCAGGGACATCTTATACCATAAAAGCTTATACACATGTGCAGGATGTGGTTGGTTTAGGTCCAAACTTACTGTGGGTAACTATAAAAAACAGTTCTACGGACATTCATTGTGATTGGTTTACAAGGATACAGAAAATAACAGAATATGTAATCAATCTTGATATTAGAAAGTTTCCTAGTAACAGCAGAAACATATGAGAAAGTTTCCTTATAATGGCAGGTTAGCCAGGTAATAGTTACCCAGGCCTTAACTTTCCATCTAGGCCTTAACATTTTACCTAGGCCTTAACATGTTACCTAGGCCTTAGCTTTTCATCTAGGCCTTAAAATTTCACCTAGGCCTTAACAACATCTAGTAGTATTTGTTTTATGAAGTTGGATATGTCTCTGTTTGGGGGTATAACATGACATAACTGTTCCCTTAATCAGTGTAAAAAGAGCATCCTTGTCTCTCTTCTCATGTCTGTTTTGTCAGGTATGAGAATGGCGACATTTACTGTAGCCATTACATGTTTTCCATTCTTTCATCCTGAAGTAATATCTGTCTTTTATGTTGAGATGCATTTCCTCAAGAAAACACATAGATGGTTCTTGCTTTTTAATTCAGTCTCTATCACTGTGTTTTTTGACTGGGGAAGTGAGACTGTTAATAGTAAGAGTAATTATTGAAAGCTGTGTATGGATTCCCTGTTGACTTTGGACTGTTGGGTTTTCTCTGTCTTGTATCAATATCATTCTATTATGGGTTATATTTTCCTGTGGCCTAATGGTTCAATTTTGTTCTTCACTTCAGCCAAAGAATTCTTTAAAATGTTTTATTGTGTTATCTTTGTGGTAACAAATTCCTTTAGCCTATTCCTATAAAAGAAGGGTTTTGGTTCTTCTATTGTGGCATAGATTTTCTGGGTGGAGTAGTCTGGGATGGCTGTTGTTCATTCAAAAGTTTTCCAAGTCCTGTAGGCTCTTTCCATTAGCAAATCTGCCGTCACTCTGATGGGCCTGCCCCTTATGTGTGACACTAGATGTGACTTTAATGCCCGTTCTTTGGTCTGTATGTTTAGTGTTTAAAATATAATTATGACACAAGGGTGCTTCTCTCTTAGTCTTCTTTGTTGTAAATATTTTAAAGTATCTAGATATCTATTTTTTATTATCTGTTTTTCTAACTCTAAGAAGTTTGGGTTATGATTCTTTTGAAAATGTTTTCCAAGCTTTTAGAACAAGATTCTTCTCAATTTTCTATGCCCCTGGCCTGTAGATTTGCTCTTTCCGTAGAGCTGGGTGTATCTTGAACTCTTACTCTTAAGTTTTTTGTTCTTGTTGACTGAAGCCAGTCCCTTCACCTTGTCTTCAGGCCCACATCCTCTGCCCTTTCTTTGATCCACTTTAACTTGAAGACTTTCCATAGATTTTTACTTGATGCACCATGGCTTTAATTTCAGACATTTAGTATTTTTTTTCCTTCAGCATTTCTATATCTTTGCTGAATTTGTTTTTTTTTTCTTCACATTTTATTCTCTGCTTTGTATTTTTGATCAGGATATAATCTTATTATTTAATTTATTTGGTCATATTTATAATAGCCAATCTTTTGAATTCTCTGGGATTTTGTCCAACTCACTCTCAGCTGTTTCTACAGAGTTAGTAAAAATTTGAAAAAATGACATTGTCTTTATTTCTTGTGGTTATATGTGTTGGGGTTTACATGTCTAAAATTATTTCCTTGTCTGAGTTTCTTTTAATTAAGTTATCTATATTACTTTGGCTCAAGTGTTTGCAAAAGGAGTAGAGTTGAAGTGTTTATTTCAGAAAATAGTTCCCCCATCCAGGAACTCAGGAGCTGTGGACTCCCTGAATAGAACATTAACATCAAGATTAACCACAGCTTTTGGCTGGTACATCCTAGCCAATTAACAACAGTGGCTTCCAAGCTTACCTGTGTACTGTACAAAGACTGTCTTGTGTTTTCTATTGTCTTATGTTTTCTGTAAGGTTTACCTGGGAACTTATAAAGTCCTATACAGTATGTTAACATATTGTCCTATGTATGTAGCTGAGACTCAGATTTCTTTTATTAAGGAGGTGCTGTACAGTACTGTCTTTTTAATTTTTTCCTCTTATTGTTGAGGCTCTGACTATATCGTTTCTCCTTTCTCTTTCCTCCTTCCAAATCTTCTCATAGGTCCCTCCATGTTCTCCTTCACCGTCACAGCTCACAAGGAACTACGTAAACTGTTTAAAGTGTGTAAAAGATGACGCTTAGAGGTTTTATATCCATACATACACTTTAATATTGAATATTAATTTAAGCTCAAAGGTCAAAGTTAAATGTAAGATGCTACTTACATTTTTCAGTATTTATTTTCAGTAATTATCTTTTTCTTGATGAGGAAATGCTACCCAGGTGTAGGATATCATTCAACATTGTGATGCTCACCTGCAGCTAAGAAGAACAAGGCCTGTCCTCTTAAATGCTGGGGCTAAATGTAAACATAAGGTTTTTCTTTTCCTTTCTTACCATCTATGGAACACACACTCTGTCAGAAAGATTTCTTCTCCCAGCTCTAACTCGTCCTTCTGCAGCCTGACCTTCTGTGCTCCTTGACTAAAGGAGGCTATCAGACATCCTGCTATCAAACTCATAGGTTTCAGAGAAATTACTCAGGATAACTAAACGATGCCATGGGACATCGATGCACAGACTTACAAGACATGACCTGATTGTGTGGTAGGGCCCTCCCAAAAGAAAGGGCAGGCAGCATGGCATAGTCAGTATCTTTTGCACACAAGAGATAGCAACTCATGCAACCTGAATGTACGTTACCGTATAATGAGACAAAGGGGCTAAAATGTAAAGGAAAACTAAAGAAGGATCAAAAAGGCTACATCCTGCTGTGCTTAGGCCTCAGCCTTAGGAAGTGAGTGCACATAACCAGTACTGGCATGCATGCCGCTCCTGGCATAGACTCCCAGGGTCCCATCTCTCTGCATGACAATCCCACAACCTTTCTCAGGGGTACTTGCTTTGGTTTTGGAGACAGTGATTTCATCTCCCTTGCCACTGGGGTACAAACTCTAGGATGCCAGGTAAGGTGACCTCACCTGGCACCAGTGGACTGATTGATTTGGAAAGGGGCTAGCCCTCCTGGCATGCTAGGGCAAGGAGTCCAGGAACACAAAGGAATCAGTCAGAACTATGAACCAGCCAAGGGCGTGGCACCCTTCAGACCGGTAGAGACATGTGTTTGTTTTGGCATGCTTGCTTCTGAGAGGCACAGTGGAAGCCTGATTGCTTCCCCGAGTTGCCCAATTAGCGTTGCAGGAAACAGAGCTGTGACTCTAGGTCACTGGGCAGCAGCTTGTGTGAACGTGAATAACTAAGGCAGACAAGTTTTAACACAACCAAGGGTTGAGAGCAATGTGGAGTCTTCAGACTTTGGGGCCACAGAAAGCCTCATATGGCTTATGGCAGCTCTCTGGAGAGATTCTAACATTGGGGTTTATACAGAACTAAAGGGTTCCTGAGATATCTTCACAAGGAGAGTGGACAAAGATGGACAAAGGGGTTGCTCATCCCCTGTTTCTTCTTCTTGTGTCTGATTGTTGTTTTCTAAAAGGAGAAAATGGGTTACAAACAAAGAAACTTACCCCAGTAGAGGGTATGATAAAAAAAAATAATAAAAGAGATATTCAGGAGATTACATTGTTGACATTCTACGAAACTGATTGGCCTTCTTCATTTAGTCCCTTCCAAAGGGACACTAGATAACGAACCAGTTAGGAGAGTGTTTAGAGTCATTGTGGGGAACGAAGGTGTGTGTGTGTGTGTGTGTGTGTGTGTGTGTTCCTTGTACATGCAATGCCTACAGAGGCCAGAAGAGGGCATCAGAAAGGTTTGAACTAGAGTTAGAGATGTTTGCCCATATCCCTTATTAACTTTTCTCTTATCTACTCTGGCTCACAGTCTATCTGAAGAGAACCGTACAGTTATAATGGCTCAGATGATTGCTTCCTTCGAATACCAACCAGAGCCCGAGAAGTTTGGAAGCCAAAGGAAGTCCCTTGCTTTGAATTCCATTGTATCCCCCAGAGCTGTCTGTACTCCCCACACCTACCACAGCCAGGCCCATGCCAGAGGCCATCAACACCTACAAAGCCCCAAGACCTCCTGACTGTAGCCACTCCAGAACCACCGGTTCTAACCCTATATAGTCTGACTGGGAAGTACCAGGAGGACCTACTGGCAACCCTGCTCCTCATAGTTGCTGAGGGTTTCTGCAAATGTAATTGAGGGAAACTACTGTGGTCAAGATGTCAGATGCAAGGGGGAAGTGTACTTTCATGTATCAGCCTTTTGCCACAACTGATGTCCTGAGCTGGAAAAACTAAACTCCCTCATCCACTGAGAAGACTAGGCTGTGGCTGACATAATGTTATCCACCATCCCGACTTAGAAGGCTACTTGGACTAATTGCCTCTCATTCTCCTGACTCAGTTTAACACAAAAAAGGACTACTGAGTTATTCAGGCAACTTTGAGATGCCAAGCAGACAGGTGTGTTTTGAGTGAGCTGTATAGATTGTGTGGTTGTTTCAATGAGAATGGTCCCTTAGGCTCACATATTTGAATACTTGCTCCCTAGTTTGTAAAACTGTTAAGACACCAGGCCTATGCTCAGAATTCGCTCTCCAAGGAAGATACCTAAAGAAACTCTAATAATAGCCAGGGTGCTATTATTGCATCAGTTGCTCAGTAGTAATATGTGGCTCTTTTCAATAACATGCAGGAAAGAGGAGAAAAGGCCATGCACATGAGCAAAACCTCAGAGGTGCTTCAGGGACCTGAAGAAAGCCCAAGGCATTCCTATGAGAGACAGCAGAACACATTCCACATTTTCCCCTTTGACCCAGATGGGAATGAGGATTAGCAAATGACTAAGTTGGTCAGACCCAAGGGGACTTCTGATGTCAAGTGCAGAAATTAGAAGGCTTCCTTAGAGTGAATGCCAGCCAGAGAGGTTGCAGTGAAGGCATTTTTCAGCTGAGACTGAAAAACCCAATTAGAAGCAAATCCAAAAATTTCAAAATGGTGCTCATCTTGCTGCTGCCCTGGTAGAAAGGTCAGTACACATCTGGAAAGGTGCCCTGCAGGGCCAGGACCAAGGTCAGAGAAGGAACAGACAAGGACTGCCACACCTGTCAATGAGGTTGGGTTGGAACCAATGTGCTTATTGCTCCTAAGAAGGCCACTGGGAGAGTAAGTGTCCCCAACAACATTCCTTCTCCTCCTCCTCCTCCTCCTCCTCCTCCTCCTCTTCTTCTTCTTCTTCTTCTTCTTCTTCTTCTTCTTCTTCTTCTTCATCGAATTGTACCTTCTCCAGGAAAGAAGGGAGAAGCCATGTAATTCAAGGATGTTACCAACTCTCCAGGGCCCTGAAGAGAGTCCAAGTCATTTCTATGAGTTCCTTCTATGGTCTCACGGTTACCAACCAAAGCTATGACTGTATGAGGCTTTCAAAAATGATTTTGTTGGTCTTGTTGACATGGGAAACTATCCAAAACATTTGGAATGATGGAGCTCCATTTTGTTACCCCTTCGTCAACCCCCCAAAAGTCTTTGCTCTGAATGACTGTAGGGAACCCGCCCATTGACTTGTAGGTCCATACCAAGCCAGAGCATTTTGTGGTGACTTAACCTGTAGCTCCCCTCTAACTGGGTCAAGTCCCTACTGTGGAAGCCACAGGTAGCTGAGCTAGTCATCCCTTCTTAACACATTGACAACGCAATTTAGGTGACCATAAAGTCATTCATAAATTCCTATACCGCCCTGAGTGTCCTATGCCTCTGATGGGTTGGGACCTCTTAGGAAGCTGCATGACTTCATGTCACCCACAGCCAAGTAGCCCTGAATGTAGGAAAACAGAAGTAAAATTCATGACCCTCATGACCTCCTTCTCCATGAGGGAGAAGAATGACACCTTTAGAGTCTCATAGAGGCCACAACAAGGATTTGAGGTTCCTTTTCAAGGTACCTAGGACATGGGTTGAAGATAGAGATAATCCTTCTAGACTGGCTCAGAACATACCCACTAGTAGCAGAACTAAGAGAGAAATATAAGCCCATTGTTGTGGGATTCTCGTACAGAGAGATGGGACAGAGGATTTCTTCCAGGGAGCACCACTGGTTCAGTCAGCACTGGCTCTGTGGATTCACATCCACAGATTGATCCCTCTAAGCGCTAGGATATAGCCTTGGGTACCTTTCCTTAGTTTCCCTTTACAGTGTAGACCATCTCCCTTAAATGCTAACTTACATTCTGGCTGGGTGGTCTACATTATGGGGTTGTGACAGAGTCATTCATGCACACGTAGATATGATTATGCCATATTACCCTCTCATGACTTACGGGGTTATATGCCCCTCACATCATTATTTGTATTGTCTACACACTTTTATTGTTGGAAACAAGCATGATAACCAGGGGAGCTATACAGGCAGGGTAAGAGTGGAGAAGTCCCCCAAAGGATTTTGTATCTTCCAATGTCAAAAAGTATCTTCTAAATAATTCCCAGTGTTCCGGGCTTTCCAGGTCTAGGCTAGAATTTGAGCAACTTTTCTCCTGTTATTTGTGATTGTTTTCCCATGGCTCTTCACTCATCTAGATCTCAGCTTAGGCCTCATAAGGGATGGGATGACATTGATGTTCTTTTGCCCCAGCCCCTGTAAACTGTAAAGGGAAACTAAGAAAGGGTACCCAAGGCTATATCCTGCTGGGATCAATTTGTGGATGTGAATCCACAGAGCCAGTGCTGACTGAATCAGTGGTGCTCCCTGGAAGAAAACCTCTGTCCCATCTCTCTGTATGAGAATCCCACAACAATGGGCTTATATTTCTCTGTTAATGTTAATTAGATGCTGATGTCTGATTGTGTTCTCAAAATAAATGAAATCCAGACTTCATTCAGTTTGGACCCATAATGTCAATTCCACCAGGAATTACATCTGGTCCATGGACAGGGGCAGCTGTAGCTGGGAAAGTTCTGCCAACCAGCCAGCTGCTTTAATTGATTTCTTGTAACGTTTCCAGGCATTCTCTTGCCTGTGCAGGAGTCTGATATAACAAAGAGCTAATTGCATACTTACACTTTAATCTGTCAAACAAGACTTACATAAAATAAGACCATTTCCCTGACCTTATTTCTCAGTGTTCTACAGTAGATTATAATGAAACAGGCCAAATAGCTGACCTCTGAACTTGAGCTAGCCAATGAAAACTCAAGGTTTTGAGCCAGACTGGTGGTCGTCTCAATGGAGTACGCCTTACAGGAGACAATAGTGGTAAAGGAATCACTGAGTTCATTAACAGCTATGATACCGTATACAAAGACTTCTATGAAAAAACAAAACTACCCAACCATTGTCTTAATTACACACTCAGTGAGAATTAGACTACCAACCTTGTCACTTTAAGTATGACAGAGGCTACATAACACACCAAGATATGTTATCATCAAATAACTATGCTTCAGATACCCACCATTTACTATATCTTATCATGGACCCTTAGGCGGCCTTCCTCAGAGATACTCTGGTTGTTCCTCTTTCTTATGTCACCCTTGTGTTATCTTGAAGCAGTCAGAACAGCTTCTGTCCCCTCCTCAGTCAGCAGTTGATGTCAATATCTGAGAGGGAGATTGAGAGCGACTCAGGGTTTCTAAGAGGGTGTCTTAGAATTTTATTGCTGTAAAGGGACACCATATAAAGAAAACATTTAACTGTGGGTGGCTTACAGTTCAGAGGTTTAGTCTATTATTGTCATGGTGGGAAGCATGGTGGCCTGCAAGGTAGACACAGTGCTGAAGAAGGAGCTGAGAGTTCCACGCCTGGATCGGCAGGCAGCAAGAAGAAAGTGTGACACTGGGCCTGGCTTGAGCATTTGGAACCTCAAAGTCTAGGCTTAGTGACCACTTTCTTTAACTAGGCCACACCCACCTCCACAGGACCACGCCCTCTAACGGGACCACGCCCACCACCACGGGGATACACCTAACAGTGCCCCACTCTAAGAGGCTACAGGCGCCTTTTTCATTCAAATCACCAGAGAAGGAAACTTATTTCTCATGAAACCTGCTTAGGGAAGAGAAAGTCCTGCTCAGGAACAAAATTTGGGAGAGAAGATAAGGTAGGTGGGAAGATCCAGGGATTTTGGGAAATGCCTAACCTAGAAACCCAACGTGGATCTGGGTTTCTCCTCCCATTCGGACAGGAGATTCAGCCTACCTCAATAAAGTTTTTTTTTTTTTTTTTAAATTTAATTCTCTTTACAGGCTAATGTCTTTGTTAGTATTCTGTCTAAACTCCACCTCCACAGTGTTAAATTTTTGTGCGTAGCTTGGAACAGACCATAGCAGACCAGACAGTTCCACGTGGAGGAGTTTATTTGGGAGATAGGGGCAAAGGTGGGGAGAGAGCGAGAGGAGAGACAGAGAGCAGAAAGGTAGAAGAGTAGAGGCCGGCCATGACAACACGAAGAGAGGGGGAAGGGAAGGGAGGAGGGGAGAGGGGACAGAGAACCTGTAGGCAGGGATGAACGATCAACAGAGCAAGAAAGAGAGGAGGGGGCAGGCAGCCCCTTTTATAGTGGGCAGGCCTACCTGGCTATTACCCGGTAACTGTGGAGGTGGAGTTTATACAGAATACTAACACACAGTTACCTGGCAATAGCCAGGTAGGCCTGGCCCACTATAAAAGGGTCTGCTTGCCCCCTCCCCCTCCTCTTGTCTCTAGCATCTCTCTGTCCCCTCCTCCCTCCCCATTCCCTTCCCCCTCTCTCCACGTGCTCATGGCCAGCCTCCTCTTCTCTTCTCTTCTCTTCTCTTCTCTTCTCTTCTCTTCTCTTCT